>NW_004955486.1:7394152-7399908 GCF_000276665.1 Chinchilla lanigera | reverse complement strand
TGGTGTGTGCTCAAGGGGCCTGGCCCCAGGGCACGCATGCCTCACACCTCACGCGATGGTGACAGTGTGGCCAGCAGCTGCATGCAGTCCTCCCTCCTGGGGTATCTGGAGTCCCTGAGGGCTCCATTCTGCAGGGAGAGGGGCCCAGAGACCACAGAGGGCATCCTGGCTCCTGCCCCGCTTCAAGGTCAGCCCCAGGGTGAGGCGCAGTGCCCTGCGGGCTTGGGGGTCGCTGGAGGGGCAGCTAGTTCTGCTTGTGCCCTTATTGGGAAGCCCTTCCTGAGTATCTTGGGATCAGGCAGCTCTGGGTGGCACATGGGGCCTTGGGCGTCAGTCTCGATGTGCCCGGAGGAGCAGGGTTCCTGCCCTGCCCCTGCTCCACCCCTGCCCCTGACTCTGTCCCTGCCCCTGCCCCTGCCGGGTCATTCCTCACTGCAGGGGTGGGGGGGCCCGGGGGGGGGCCCGTCCACTCCTCCACTGCTGTTTTCCCTCTGAGCAAATGCAGCACTAAAAAGGAGCAAGCTGGACTGGAAGAGGAGACGCAGATCTGCCTCCCCTGCCACGTTGTCACGGTTGGGTTTTTCTGCATAACAGCTGGGTGTCTTGGAAATGAGGGGGTTTCTATGGTAACCAATTACAGCCCATGATCGGTGAAAAAAAATCACAGAAATATCCTGTGTGCGAAGTTATGCTGGGGAGGCATGCCAGGGAGGCAGGCCCGGGCTGAGGCGCTGTGCTTCTCATTTCCTGGAGTGATATTTCTCCGAGTGCTGGTGACAGGCAGCTTACCGTCCGTCGCTGTGGGTGCAGCTGCCCTGGTAGGGCCTACGGGTGCTTAGCGGGGCTTAGTGGCCCTGGTCAGCCTGGAGGACACTAGTGGGGTCTCAAGGGGCCTGACAGTGCCTGCTGGGGCCCCGTGAGCCCAGGGGAGCCTCCCCCACTCAGAGCAGCCTCTGCTTCTCCCCAGGACTGAGTCCCTCCAGACCTGCAGGCAGGGGCAGGACAGAAGATCAGGGGCGTCCCATCCTCCAGGTGACCTGCAGCCCATGTCGTTCGTAGCTCTCCTTGTGGGTGTGACGCGAGTGGTGTGTGCTCAAGGGGCCTGGCCCCAGGGCATGCATGCCTCACATGCGTGGGTGTGCAGGGCCAGTTTCACTGACCAAAGTTTCCCCACATGATGAAGTTGGGCCCGGCCCCGGCCCCGAGCTGGGCTGCTCCTGAGAAGCTGACAGTGCCGACAGAGGGGAGGGGGGGGTCAGGACACCCAGTGGCTCCCGCCTTCTGCCGCAAAGCACTGTGGTTCTGACGAAAAGGCCAGGGTCTTACTGAGAATTCAGTCCTTTTGGTAATCAGTGCTCATTACTGGGTCCCTTTCCTCATATGACCCTCAGGGACCACCTCACTCAGCGACGGTCTCCCAGGCGGCAATGACAGCCAAGGAGATGCAGGCACACAGAGTTACAGCTGCACATGCCAACACACGCAGGTGTGCATGCACACTCACTGACAGCGCACATGGGGATAAACACCAAGACCTCGAACTCCATCTCGCACCCAGCAACACTCACAGACACACCCAGGTGTGCCGACACACTCACCAGCACACTCAGCTTGCACGCACATGCCCACACCTAGCACACACACGTACCAATGCAGCTGTACCCATACACTTACACACACACATGGGCTCACACTAACCCACCCACCTTTGAAGGTCCACACTCTGGCCAATTAACATGGTAAGCCTGCCTGGCACAGCTGGTCACGGTGGCCCTGTGTACCCCACACCCCGTGCCCCCACCCTAGCTGCCTGGAAGTTTGGGGATTCATGTTAACTTTCAGACGCGAGGTTGGTGACAAGAGCTGACTTTGAGTGGCACCTATAATCAGTCCTCAATTATCCCGCTGGCAGAAGAGGGGACGTGGGCTGGCATCCTCGGAGCCCCACCACGTGGCTCTCGCTCTGAAAGTCGCGTGGTGCCGGCTGGAGAGTCTGCTGGCTGGAGTCGACCGTGCCCAGGGTTGAGCTGCACCTGGCCCCAGAGCCCAGCAGGTCCTACCATTGTCCCCTTAGGTCCCCTGTGGAGAAAGGCAGGTGGGGGGCTGATGCTCACCGACACCTCGTTAGGCCGAGGCTGACCCTGGAGGTGTGGACCTCCCTCCTCTTCCTAAGAAAGGGTTTTGTTTATTAGCTGGCCAGTGCCCCATGAGCTCTTGGGCCAAGAAGCAGGATGCAGGTCTCTGGGAATGCCTGGGGCGGCTCGCGGGGTTAGGGCTGTGGGAAGTCAGGACGACCCTGTCCTGGGGAGGAGCCCCTGTGCCCTCGGCACCCTCTGCCTGCCGTGGCTGGCCGTGACTGACTGCTGTCCTCTCTCCGCGCAGCTCCATGTCCATCCGCTGGCCGGGCCGCTCCCTTGGAAGCCATGCTTGGATACTGATAGCCATGCTGCAGCTCGCTGTGGATTTCCCGTCCTGTGAGTCGCTGGGCCCGGGCCCCGAGTTCCGGCTCACGCCTCGCCCGGCCCAGCGGCCCCCACGCCTGTGGAGTCTGCGGAGCGGACAGCCATCCCGGCCCCCCACGCCCATGTGGAGCCCCCGGGTGCCCCGCGCGGAGCGGGCCCACGGGCAGATGCAGGCGTCCCGTGCCAGGCGGGCCCACAGGCCCAGGGACCAGGTGGCCGCCCTCGTGCCCAGGGGAGGCCTCACCAAACCCCCGGCTGCCACCAAATCCGGCTCCTCCCTGGCCTCCTCGCCGTCGTCCGCGTCCTCGGCGGTGGCGGCCGGCGGGGCAGCGGAGCAGCAGAGCCGGCTGAAGCGGGGCCGGAGGCACGCGCAGGACACCGCGCTCGACAGCTTCGACTTCCGGGGCGGCCGCCCCACCACAGAGACAGAGTTCATTGCCTGGGGGCCCACGGGGGACGAGGAGGCCCCTGAGGCCAACACCTTCCCAGGCCTGTACGGCCCCACCACCGTCTCCGTCCTGCCAACGCGGAAGACAACTGTGGCGGCCAGCACCACGACCACCACGGCCAGCTCCATGACGCTGCAGACCCGCGGCCTCACCGCGTCCCTGCAGCCCAGGGGAAAGGTCGCCGCAGGGGTCAGCACAACGGAGCCTTCCCCCAGTCCCAGCGGCGGCGGAAAGAGCACCAACCCCCCACGGATTCTGGGCGAGACCTCAGGTAGGCACCTGCTCCGCAGCGGTGCTTCGGGCCAGGCAGGTGGCGACCGGGGCGGGAGGGTCCTGTGAGGCTCTTACGTGCTTCCGGGGAGGCGGGCTGTACAGGGACACAGGCTGGGCAGCTGGGGTGTGGCTCCAAGACAGACGGACACCCTGTGTCTGTGGACACGCATGCCCCTGTGTGTGGGCAAATTCAGGCAGAGCTGAGAGGCCAGGACTGCCCTCCTTCCTTTCGTGTGCCTTAGAGGGGGCGCTGTACCTGCCCGGGACCTTCAGGGCGTGGGCCTTGAGTGGGGGTGGCTGCCGGTGGAGCCTGCTCCTGGCAGGGAAAGGCGTTACTGTGGGAAAGGCTGAGCCCAGGTAAGAGGAGGAACTTCTGAGCTGTCACCTGCAGCTTTGCAGACGTGGTACCCGGCACAGGGCCGACCCGGCTGGGCTGTGCTTCTGCCGCA
Source organism: Chinchilla lanigera (assembly GCF_000276665.1). Classification (NCBI taxonomy): domain Eukaryota; kingdom Metazoa; phylum Chordata; class Mammalia; order Rodentia; family Chinchillidae; genus Chinchilla; species Chinchilla lanigera. The sequence continues at coordinate 7,396,275 of NW_004955486.1, read as the reverse complement.
GTCACACCACTGTGTGCGCCGTCGGCCCCAGGGCTTGGAAACACCCGTGTCTGCGTGGCTTTGTCCTTTTCCTCCCGGGCTTCCGCCTTCTTTGCGTCAGCAGGAGGAGCCCTTGTGAATCTCTGGGGATAGACCTTGTTCTTGTCCCAGCAGCCAGGACGCAGAGCTCAGGGACCCATCTTCTGTCCTTCCCGGCCACCCCAGCTTCCCTTCCTCTGCCTCTGGTGACCCAGAAGTCCACAGGAGGGCCTGAAACGTGTCTAGCCCATCCTAGACACACAGTTGTCTTTCTTGACTCTGTAGCTAGGGTGCCAGTTTCCAGACACTGGCACAGAGGGTCAGCAGGTGCCACGTGGCTACCTCCACACGCCCTCCGATGGGCTGTGCATGTTTAGTCCAGGCCAAGGAGGATGGATCCCCAGAGCTCCCCTGCTAGCAGCTGGCACAGCGCCCCCATACCCAGTGGCCAGCAGGCTGCATGCTGGCCAGGGCACCTTGGGAGCTTCGGGAGCCAAGCAGTGAGCAGTGGCTGGACAGGGTTTATGGGGTGGGTGGAGTTCATCCGAAAGCCCATGGTTCCCTGCCTTTCCCTCCTCCCTTCCTTCCTCCCTCCCTCTCTCCCTCCCTCTCTCCCTTCCATCCGTTCCCTCCTGCCTCCTCCCTTCTCTCTTTCCCCTCAGATCAAGGAAGCTGCTGTTTTCACTTTGCACCCCTTGCTGCTGGAGAGCAGCCTATAATGAGAGCAGAATCTGACAGCCAGCTCCAGGGCCGAGGCCAGGGTCCACCCGGGTGGGACTGGGCTTGGGGTTCCCAGGGAGAAGTCCGGGACCTGCCAGAGCCGCCTTCCATGGGGCCTCCTGGGGGACCCCCAGAAGCTCGGGCTGTGACCCATCATGTGTTGGGCACCTGTACCCGTGCCACAAGATGTTTGCTTTTAGTTCTCTGAACTCACCAGCCATCCTGCTTACACTTCCTGTCATCTCTGAATACGTCTCTTACTATGCACACATGGATGAGACGACAAGTTCCCGTTTATTCCAAATTACATTTGTTATTACTAAAGTTAAACACCCGGGACAGCGTTATAAAGCTTAGCGAATTAATTCACAGTACATTGGATGCTGCTAATCCAACTCGACAGATGCTTATCTCAGAAAAGATTTATGGTTCTTCATAATATAATCTGGTGCTAGATTAATTTGTTTAGCAAAACAAATCTAAAAGGGGGAAAATATGTGCATTTGCTTTGCATGCAGAGAAATGTTAATTCTGGAAAGGGATGCTGGCCCGTGGGAAAGGGAAAAGCCTTCCACAGTGGCCCCTCTGGGGGCTGAGCAGTGCTGAGCAGAGGTGGCTTCCTGGCGAGGGGATGGAAGAGAGGAAGTGCTAGGGTCCTCAGTGGGCCGGCAGGCACTGCCCGACTCATCCTCCTGACTGGAGTAGCTCCCCTTAGGCCCTGGGAAGGTGTCTGGGGGACGTGGAATCATCACCAGCCCAGGATGTGGCCAGGATGGTCAGTGTCACAGGTGGGTCCAGCCACCAGGAGCCAGAGAGGCTTGTCACACCCAGGTTTGCCCACTCCTGGCCGGGGGCTCCTCAAACCTGGAAGCAGGGTTTTAGGAAGTGATACAAGCATTTGTTAAGTCAGTTCTGTTGTCCAAAGAGAGGTTTTAGGAATCGCGTTTGGGGGTGTGCAAGTTTTATTTTTGCTTCAGCAGAGAAGCATTTAGAAAGGACAGGTTACAATTCTTGTCTATCTGGGGCACAAGGATTTCTGGGCACAATAAGTGTAGGGGTGGTGACCGGGGACACTTTGAAATCCCCCAGGAGCTAAGGTTTCACGGAATAGCCGCTGAGACTCCCAGAGAGCCCCTTCTTCGGGAATCACCTTGTGTGAGCTGGGGTGACCTGCTTGTCTTCTCCGTGCCTCAGTGGGAATGAGCGAGCTACTTAACCTCTGATGTTGCCAGAAAGACTAGACAGTGGCTGTACTGTGTTCAGTGCCTGGCCCATAGTAGTTACTCCTCGTGCTGCTGTTAGTATAAGGGTGATGGCGATGGGGATGTGACGGTGGTGATGGTGGTGATGATGCTGATGAAGTGATGATAATGGTGATGGTGATG
>NW_004955486.1:7314524-7393402 GCF_000276665.1 Chinchilla lanigera | reverse complement strand
ATGGTGATGGTGGTGGTGGTGATGATACTGGTGATGGCAATTGCCAACATGGTGCCACTTCACTGCTACTAGCTTTGAGCAGTCATTTAATGATATGCTGCGGCCTTGTGCCTGACCTTGGTGCTCCACGCAGAGGTGTAGATGATGCCAGCCAGGCTCTGCTTGGGATGGAAAATCACCTGGCGCAGATTCGCAGCGGCGTGGAGCTCCAGCCGCTCACGGGTGCTGGCAGGGAGGGATGTCAGGTGGGTCAGAAGTTCGGCTGAGGTTGGGGGAGGAGGGCCTGTCCTGTGACAGCCCCCTTACTAGTCATGCTGCAAATCTGGAATCACAGAGTCTCCCAGGAGGAAAACAGTTGTTTCCTGAGCTTTGATCTTGAAACTCATAAAGTGAGCTTGTGAAGAATTCAAGCTGGTTGATCTCAATTACTGCATCTGCCTGCGGTGCAGATTCTGGCTCGTGGGTGCTGGGTGTCTAGGTACTGCTCAGAAAAGGTTCTCAGACCCACAAGGTGGCCTCTGACCCCAGGCTCCTTGGTCTGCTCTGGTGAGTCTGGTACTTTCTCAGCTATCAGGTTGGGGTCTCTCGATGGGTGTCACCCAGGAAGGACCATCTACCCTGGAAATCCCTGTCATTGTTCGAAGGTTACCTCCCCTCCATGAGTCACATATTCGTGATAGCCTATAGCTCAAGGGTGCAATGGTTTAGATGTCACTTGAGTTCTGCCTGGTAGTTTTTGCATTGCAATTTACTCATACATTCCTAAGGGTGATTTCTAAATTGCTTTGTCCTTGTCACCAGTGTCCGTTAGGTGTGTCTCTCTGCAAATATGGGGATAGACTGGTGTTATTTTCTCTGCACCCTGATGGCCAAGCTGGCTTGGGCAGCATGTGGTCCAACCAACCAAGGAAGCAAATCTAGGGACAGTGAAAGATTTCCTAAACACCGAAACTGGAGTAGGGGGAGGCTGGGAGCAGAGGTAGCCAAAAGGAGCAGGATCCGCTGCTGAAAGCCGCGATGGCAGTTTAAATGCTGAACCTCTCTTAATTAAGTTGTGGGATGTTTGCTAGCAGGGAAGTGAATCTGTCCTTAATTTAAAGATAGTTGTAGCAAATGACTCATGAACTTCAAAAGTTTCGAGTGTCTTAATTGGGATAAGAGCATCAAAGAACAAATGAGTGGTTGGAGCCCTGCGAAGCATCCTGGCTTTGTAGACCTCGAGGCTGGTCGTTAGAGTCCTAATTGGGACTTGGAGAATCGACACAGTCTGGCAGGTCCTGTGAGCCATGGTTTGAATAGTGACCTGCGGCACCACTCAATGGTCACAGGTGACAGCGCGTGCGGCGGGCACTCCCTGGACCTGTGCGGCCCCTGAGAACACTGCTACCTCTGCTTTTGCTGATTAGCGCTGAGCTACCCCAAGCAGATAAATGAGCTGCACCTCATTAGGGCCTCCCCATGAGGCTCTGCACAGGTCCCTTCCATTCCCCCGCCATGCACTCCTGCTCCAGGTTATTGCAGCCAGTGCCTCTTAAGCTTCTTTGTCCTCCTCTCTGTGAGGAGTTTAAAGATGCATTTGGGAAGCCAAGGCAGAGAAGACTGCAGAGAAATGGCAGAGAAGGATAGCAGAGGAAGTGTCGCAAAGACACACTTTCATGCACCCCAGCAGTTGCTGGTCCCAGGAGGATGGGCCAGGTTCTGGGGCAGATCCTGATAAATGGGGAGCATGTGCACCGGGGAGACACCATGTGGAGGTGGTAGTGGGTGGGACAAGCCTTGAGGAGCCTGGGGTATACGAGGAGCCAGGCAGGGTGGTGGTCCCGCGGAGCAGGGTCCTTGCACTGATGCAAAGGCAGGAGAAGAGGGGGCTGGAGCCCCTCGTGCAGCCCCTAGTTATCCTGGAGGGAGGCAGCCCTGCATCCTCCTGAGGATGTACCACAGGGCCTGGAGAGACTTCCAGCTCACTGTGTCTTCAGCAGGAGGGGCCAGGGCTGTGTCCCTGTGGTCCCTCTCGGCATCCACACTCGAATGTCCTTGGGAGTGGGCACTGAGCTCTTGGTTGGTGGGGTGGGGGCTCTGGATTGGAGCTCAGAGGTACCATTTGGGATGCTGAGTCACTTTCCTGCCAGCGAGCCTTGTCCCCGCCCAGCAGGGGACCGTCCTGTGGGTGTTTCCCCTACAAAGGACGAGTCCTTGCTACTACGGCAGCAGCTCATTTTCCCATGGTGCTGAAGCGGCCCTTTCGGTGGCCATCCCCCAGGTCCGAGCGTCAGTGCATCCGGTGGTCAGCCATGATGCCGAGGCTGCTTCGGCTCAGAATGAGGCTCAGCAGGTCTAGCAGAGCCCTGTCTCCTCACCTGTCCCCAGGGGTTTATAACCCGGGATGATAGTGGAGAAAATTTTCTTTCCAGAAGTTTCTTTCAGCAGCAAGGAAGCCATGTTTGTCAGAGGGACAGAGGCTCCGAATCTGGCCATGCAGGGAGACAGTGGAGGTTGCATGCGGGGTGTGGCTGCCACTCCCACCAGCACATGTCCTTGGCTAGGATCCCGGCCTCTTCACCAGCACAGCTGGGAAGTGGTTTCTCTCTCACCAGCCACTCTGAGGGTGCATCTTGCCGGCCATGTTGGGAGCTCGTGCTGGTTTCTGGTTCTTCCAGTGCCTGACCTGAAGTCAAACAGGATGGACATTGCCAGCTGAGGGCATTTCCATCCCTGTCTCTGCGGTGGCCATCCGACCTCCTGAGGATACTTTCTGGGGTTTCCATGTCTACCTCTGCCGTGTGTGCTGGGGACTGTGGTTTGCACGTCTGCTCTGTCCCATGTGTGGAAGGGCAGGCAGTGTCCCTGTTCAGTGGATGTCAGTCATGTGACAACCAAGTGTGTCCCCACGTTCTGCATGCCTAGCCCCTGGGAATCCCTGGTCAGTCCTCCATCTTGGAGGCAGCCTTGTACCCAGGACCAGCCTGCCGGTGCCCTCACCTGCATCCTGCCCATGCCGGGTGCATCTCCCATCCATATGTGAGTGCCAGTGGTGTGTGTGTGTGCGCATGTGTCTCTGGCGATGTCCCAACAAGTTCCCACCACCTGCCTGGTCAGAAACAGTGCGACTCTGAACTGTTCTCTCCTACTGTAGAGCCCTGGAGTCTGAAGCTGGTGTCAGCCAGGGCAGGCCCCCTCTGAAGGCCCTGGGAGGGAGTCTTTCTGCCTCCTCTGGGCTTTGGGGGCTCAGAGGACCCCTGGGATTCTTGGGCTCCACCTTGTCCTCATATGGCTTCTCCCTTAGTCTCTGATAAAAGGATGCTGTTAGCGGGCTTGGGGCCAACCAGATAATCCAGGATGATCTCCTTCTGAGGTGCTTATCTTAATCACATCTCTGAGGAGACTTTGTTTAAAGGAGGTCACATCACAGGTTCCGGGAGTTAGGACTTGCAGGCATATTTTGGGGTGTGGAATCTGAGTAACGGTTCTTGCCCCATGGCTGAGATTTCTGGGATTTCTCCACAGAGGCTCCTCATCCTTCCCCCGCCCCACACCCACAACTCTGAAGAAAAAGGGAGCCAGGGAGGGTGTGCACCCCGGTGGGAGCAGCCGAGGCCTTGGGAGCCCTGGGGCTCGCAGAGAGTGAAGCTACCTTAGTGTCCACGGCACAGTAGGGTGAGCCTCCAGGAAGCCAGGGTCCAGCATGCTGGCCTCCCACAACCTTGCCCTGTGACCCAGCACTCATCTGTTACAGATCCCCTGGCTGGAAAGGAGGAACTGAGCACCGGCTACACTCAGCACTCTGGTCAGGGGAGGACAGGCCCTCCCTTTCTCCTGAGGGAGCACACAGACAAACAGACAGATGGTGAAAGGCCCAGGTCCTGCCAAGTGGAAGTGTAGCAGAAAATGCCCTCTTTAGCCAGTATACTTCAGTTTGTTAGTTGCCCAGGTAATAGCTCCTGTTCCAGTTCTGGTTGCTTCTGTCGCTTAGAAATGGCTGGTCACTGTGATGCACATTGTGTAAACCCATCCCCAATTGACAAGCTATTCTGCCTCTGCACTTCCTGCTTACTTATCCCATAGACGCCCTAGACCACCAGAGATCAGGCTCTGATATTCTGGGAATGATCCCAATCAAGTTCCCAGAATTGATGTAAACAAATCTGCCTCCAAACCCTGGGTGCCATTTCAGAGTTTCTGTTTGCTATTGCATCTGGTGTGTCCACTGGGAAGACTGACCATGCTGACTTCTTTGATCACTGGTCGTGACCTTCGTGGATGGAGCAAGGAACTCTCCAAGTCCCCACGGGAAGGTGCACCCTTGAGATTTCTTGAGTCCCCTCAGAGGTCTGGAGAAGGCTTCCTGGCTCCCTGCTGGAGTGGTTCTGACTGGGCCCTCACTTGCGGTTCCATGATGACTGACATATGGCATAACGGAGACCTTGCACCCTCCTTAGGTAAATCGTGACTAAGTCCCCACAAGGGGTGCAGCCAGGCAGTCATCCGAATGGTGTCTCTCTGAGGGGCTCCCACCCTTTGTCTGTTTCACCATCATTCAAGGGCACACAACATACACTGCAGGAAGATAGAATGGGAACTAATTAGTTAAAATCCGAAGTCACTGACTGCAGGAAAAGGGGCTTTTACAGAGTTAAAAATGAAACCAAACTGCTCTCTGCCTCTCCAAGAAAAAAAAGAAGGGAAAAAGAGGCCCATGCTTCCTGAGAATTCCGCTCGGCACCCTACTTAGCTGCCGCAGGTGCTGCCAACACCTAGAGCTTCACTCCCCACTCCGGACTCTTCCAGCGCACTGAACTGGTTCCAACTACCCATTGCCTGCATTCGGCCACAGAGGCCCTCCCTCCAGAGCCTTCTGCTTCCTGTCCTGGTCAGATGGCATCATCTAATGCACACCTGAGATGACTGTCAGCAACTCCTTCTGAGTTCCACATTTTGACTGAGGAAAAATGGACTGTCAACCCTGACAAATGAGTTTCACCCTGTCAGGCCTGAGTAGATAGAACATACTGAACTCTATCAATTTGGGCCCCCAAGAGCCCACAGTCATTGCAAAAGTCGGGGGAAACCTGTGACTTTCCTGGTAGACAATGGAACAGAACTCTCTGCCTTCAAGTGTTCCTTCTATCAAAAGTTCACCATCACTGGGGCAACTGGGACTCTTGCCACTTGCCCCTTCTGCCAAGCACAAACTTGCAGCCCTCAAGTTCATCCCCTCTGCACCAAGCCAGTCAGCCTCCCTCTCTTTTACAACTCTGACTGTTCCCTGAGAAAAAGATGATGCCTGTATCAGCCTGAGACAGATAACCACAATTCTGAAGTTCTGAGAACACTCCTCCCAGCGGTATGAACTAAAGACTTGCCTCTGGGCCTGGCCTTCAACCATGCTGCCTGACCATGACCCCTGTTGCAGATGTCGTGGAAAGTACAATGGGCATCCAGCAACACATCGGCCTGATAGACTGTTCATCACCTTGGGCAAGAGGTCCGAGCTGTTGGCCACACGCTTTCACTTTGCACTCTGTGGATCTAATCCATATACATTTTTGGACTGTTCTAGACCTGACTTAAAACATGGCTTCCTCTGCTTGCAAGTTGCTCCCGTATGCCCCTTCAACTGGGAAGGTTCTGAGGTAAAAGGCCAGCTCACTTGGACTCAGTTGCCATAAGAGGTTAAAAACTCTCCCACTTAGTCTCTGCACTTCTGTCTTGCAAGACAAGAAAGTCATCCTGGTTGTCAAAACAAACCCACGAGGCCATATGAAAGGCTCTCAGAGTCAGTCTAAGCCAGAAAAGCTTTATCCTGTTCTGCCTGAGGACCCCAAGTCCGACCTGCCTCCTCCTTACAGCATCAACACCAAGCTGCTCAGCCAGCCATGATGCCACCACTGCCAGTTCTGTCTCCTGCACCACAGCCTCCTGCTCTACTGTTAGCATCTCATTCTGATTCTGTTTAATACTGAAGGATGTCACCATATTGTAGAAGGGGCCAAGCCTGCTTGAAGTCAAAAGCCCCCACCACTGTGGTTGATCCTGATGCTTGGGTGAACACAGTCCTCCTCTGAGCACGTCCCAGACTGGGACTGTAATGTGACAGAGATCCATGAAGCCAAAGATCAGTACTGCATTGCTCTCCTGGCAGAGAGGGAGGCAAGAAGCCAAAAAACATGTCTAAAGTTATTAAAGTTACCCACTAGACCCCCCACTGAAAAAAAAGTCTGCTTGAATAGATCCTGTGAGATTGATGGACACTTTATCAAACATGAATTCCTGTACATGCTTGAGTGCCCTATACCTCTCCTGGGATGTGACCAGCTACCCTCACACTTGGGTCCACTGTCCCAGACTTGATATTGACTCTGACTGAAGTTTTGGGGTAAGAATAGTGCCTACATCAGCCTGACAATTGTAACCCTAAAATTTTGAGGCTAATTTCCAGAAGTATGGACAAAGGACTCACCCCCAGGTCTTGCTATCAATCATCCCCTTTGGTGATTGAGCTCTGTCCCAAGGCAACCCCCACCTGCATCACACAGTACAGCTCTCCTGCCTGTAAAGCCAGTCCAAGATCTCCAAGCTGCCAATGCCACTGTGATTGCCCTCTATGTACATTGTAGCTCTGCTACAATATCTGACAGAAACCTTGTAACCACAAGGAAGAAGCACTGAATTTCTTGGAGCTGCTGGCTTCTACATGCTTATCCAGACTGTCAGTCCCTGGAGGCACCCAGTGACCTCTAAGAGCTGCCTCCGCGCTTTGCCTTTGAGCTCTAACAGCCACTGTCCTTCTGATCAAGAAAGCTACAAGCTAACCTTAGACCAAGACCTACCTGTCCAGGTGTCACGTGCTGTTCTGGGATTAACTGTTCTAAAAATGGACTCCCTGACAGATGCTGAGTGCACCCTGTTTATTGGTGGAAGTAGCTCTGTTAGGAATGGGGTCTGACAGGCTAGATATGCTGTGGTCACCTTGGACAAAGCTATTTTGGTTAAAACTCTCCTGCAGGGATGATCTGCACAGCAAACTGCTTCCTGCTGCTGTTCGGAAACCTGCCTTGAAGGACGAAAAATAATCTAGTCCAGAGGCCTAAGCCCCCTTCAGGGTTCCAACTGATTAAAACATCAACTCCAGCCAGGAGAACTTTACCCAGTATTCCTGGGTCAGAGCCAGGCCTGCCCCCACCATTTGTTCTGCAAGCTCAAGCCACTGTGCTGGCACCCGTACCCCTGCAGCCAGCTCAGGCTTCCACATCTGTGTCACTGGCCCTGACCTCATGCATTATAGTGGACTCTCCCCATTTAAAGATGCAGAAATAAAACATAAAACTACATACAGCTTATAACCAATTAAAAGACAAGCTATATCTGTAGACATTCCTGCACACACATATAACTCAGGTATGTATTGACTACCTCTACAAGTTTCAGAAATCCAGCCTTAGATCCACTGAAAAATTTACCTGAACAGTTCCTCCAAGGCTCATTCTGAAGAGACAATGCATGCACAACTGAAGCCTTGAAGACATCATTCACAGGACTGCTGCATACCTATTCCCCCTGATTTTTGTGTTTTTTCAGGCTGTTTACCCAAATCCATGCTTCCCACACACACACACTATGTTTTTTGCCTTAAACTGTATGGATGTTTGCCCCAAGAGAATAGAACAATCCACCAAGCACTTCACCAAGATTTGATGAATGTCCAAGACACATTAGATACTCTCCTAGGTCAGATTAACTCCATTACTGCCTTGCCAGAGTAATGTTCATAGATAGGCCTAAATTCCCGTTGGGCCTTGTCTCAGAAGATCACATGTAATATGCCCAGCAAGGACTTGCCCGGGAAACTAAAAGGGGAGGAAATGTAGCAGAAAATGTCCCCTCAGCCAGTATACTTCAGTTTCTTATTTGCCCAGGTAGCAGCTGCTGTTCCAGATCTGGTTTGTCCTGTCTCTTCGAAACAGCTGGTCACTGTGATGTATAGCTGGTCACCATGACTCACAGTCTATAAGCCAATCCCCAGTTGACAAGCCATTCAGTCAACTGCATCTGCACTTCCTGCTTGTTTATCCAGTATAAGCCCTCGATCACCAGAGATTGGGGCCTGATATTTTGGGAATAATCCTGTTCGGTGCCTGTCAACGTAAATGAATCTGTCTCCAAATCCTGGGTGCTGTTTTGGTGTTTCTGCTTGCCGTTGCAGGAGAAGGAAGCCAGGCATCGAGAGGAGACCTGGACCAGGGCGGGCAGTGGCAAGGCAGGGGGAAGGAGGTGGAGGCAGAGCTAAGATGGGTGAGCAGGTCTGAGAAGTCAGCCTGCCCAGGTGGCCAGGCATTGGGATGTGAGGGCAGGGCTTGACAGGGGCAGCACTATGCTTGGGCCTGGCCAGCTGCAGATGAACAACTTCTGGGCTTAGACGCAGCTGCAGGTGGCCTGGGTCTCCTGCTCCAAAATGCTGTGATCCGGATGAGGGAGAGATGAGCACTGGTGCTGATGTCCGTGCATGTAGAAGTTGCCGTGTGTGGGCAGAAGACAGGCCTTGTCCTGGGGCCTTGTGCTTTGGCTAGAAGTCCCAGCTACGTGTGCTCTGTACCTTGGGCCACTCACACCCACGTCCAGGGTGATGCCACCCACCAGGCTTGCTGGCCCAGGGCACCGGAATGTGGACAGTGGCCTGTAGCAAGGTTTTGGGACCAATCTTAAGTCTGTGGGGCCTTGGGCACCCAGTTTTCCCTGGTCAGAGCTGAGCCAATGTGGATTTTCCTGAAAGAGTAATGTGGTTGGAGGTCACTTCGGGTCATTCTCTGTGTTGGGTGTGGTATAGGGCGGTTTACTAGATCCCCAGAGAGACCACTGGACACATGGCCCGACCACACACTCTGGGTGCGCTGTGTCCTGCCTATTCATGATGCCCTGCCCCTGGCCCTGGCATCACTGAGCACATGTCTCCATGAGCACAGAGTTGAGTGTTTGCCCTACTCATTTGACCCCAGATCCCTGACTGTGCAGACTCTACTCACAAGTTCCCTGGGCCACTCTTTGGGAAACACCTCTGCAATGGCCCTAGGGTTGGAGGCAGACTTTGGGGTGGATTTCACCCGCTGAGTGATCATAGCCAGACCCCAGAGGGCGTCAGAACTTTATGTGGATCAATTAGAGCAGCATTAGCAAAGGGTGACCCTCCACTTGTTCTTGTAAGTAAAGTTTTATTGGACCCAGCCTCATCCATTGGTTTACAGGGTTGTGCTGGCTGCCTTCAGGCTTCCATGGGGAGCTTTGGCACAGACTGCAGAGTCCACCAGGGTGAAAGGACTCACTCTCTGGCCCTGTCCAGAGGAAGGTCACCATCCCAGGAGCAGTATCACCACTAAAGCCAACCCCAGGGGGAAAGGCCTGGGCTCAGGGCTTCTCTGAGCCAGCATGGGGAGGGAGTCCAGGCCTGGAGGCCAGCTGGGCCCACTGGGTCTGCAGAGTGTGGAGATGATTGTGTCCACAGTCACCCTGAGGTTGGTGTGGGGATGAAGCAGCTTATCACAGAGGGCTCAGAGCCTCTGGTCCGGGGGAGATGGGCACCACCCCTGGCTCCCACAGGTTGTTGGCTGGGGTGCTGGGACACTTCCTGAGCTGTCCCAAAAGCTCTGGGTGTGGGACGAGGTCAAAGAAGGAAAGAGCAGTGGGGGCAGCATGGCCAGTTCCTCCTGCCACAGCCACTGTGTCCCAGGGAGAAGCTGGGCCTTGCAGGCCACAGCCATGGGGTGTGGGGCTGCCCTGGGCACCGCTGTCTCCTCAGGTTGGAGCCCTGATCGCCCACCGGGTAGAGGCCTCCTGCATTCTCTGCTGTTGCTAGGACCTAGCTCCCCACACTGAGGCTTCAGCTATAGAAACTCACAGCTGCAGGGGCCTGAGCTGGACACCAAGGCCAAGGTGTGGGAGCCGGCTCCTCCCGTGGCCTTGTGTTCCAGCTTGCAGATGTCCCCACTTGAGTGCTTTGGGTTGGTCCATGTGAGCCTTGCTTTGTCTCTTTTCATTAGGATGCCAGGCCTGAGGACAGGGCCTGACACAATTCAGCTGTGTTCCACTGTCAGGGCTCTGGTCTCCTCCTTGGGAAGGGAAAGTGTCTTCCCAGGGTGTAAGCCGCAGCTTCCTGGGTCACCTGGGAACCTCCTGAAGGCTTTGAGGAGCCCTGTGCACCTGCAGGAAGTGGCTGTGGCCGTACAGCAAGGGGGGATGCTTCACTGTTCCTTCATTTGATCTTTGGGGCAAGGACGTTGTCTGTGGCATAATTTAGGGGAGCGTTGAGCCCCTAGCTGGGAGTCAGGTGCCCAGTCTGGAAGGGCCGAGCAGGAGGACAGCCAGTTCTGTCCTTCCGGTGGGAGGCGGCAGAGCTGTGGTAGGCCGATCGCAGGGGAAATCCCCTGGGACTCAGCTTAAATGGCGTCTGTGGCTCTGTTACCAGAACTCCTGACACAGGCAGGGCCTGGAAGCTGTGCTCAGTGGCCCTGACCCCAGCACGTGGACTCTCAAGGCAGGGAAGCAGAGTAGGTGCCTGGCCAGGTGCTGGATCCTAGGCTGCCTCCTGCCCCAGGCAGTGGAGCAGCCCAGGAAGGGAGAGCTCCCAGAGAGGAGTTTGTCGCCTCTCTGCCCTCTTCCTGGTGGCTTCTGCTAGACATCGAGTCCTGTGTGGAGGCCTCGAGCTCCGCTGTGGAGAGCTTCCTGCGGTGGCCGGTGGTGATGGCTTTGCCGTGGGTCACATCTCTTCCGCCATGAGGCACCAGCTCAGAGCCTGGTGGCCTTTCCCAGGCCAGGGGGTGGCTAAGTACTGTGAGACAGCACCCCAGCACTCTGCGCAGCCGGCCACAGGCAGCATGTTCCTTGGGGAGCCCTGGAGTCTCAGAACAATGGGGTCTCTTGTCCCCATCTTTTGCTCTGGAGCCAGGGACACACTCACAGCTCCAAATCCCTGTCTTGGTGTCGGGACTGTTGGCCCCTTGCCCTTGCTTGCAAGCCCTGCTTCTCCCGGTCAGGCTAAGGAGCTTGCGTGGCCTGTGAGTAGTACTTCCTGCCTACCCTTGTGACCAGTGCCCTCTGCTACGTGGCCCTGATCCCCCTGCAGTCTAGTCACTGCTGGCATCAATCTCTGTTTCTACAGCCGCATCTCAGCCCTGGGCAGCAGAAGGACGTGCTGCCCCAATGCAGCGCTTGGTGCGGGCAGACTCAGCATGGCCCCGTGATGCCTACCTGCTGTGGTCCACCTGTAGTGACAAGTCAAAGTGATAAGTGAGCCGTATATCCATACCTTTGCCCACTCAGAGCGGAGTACCTAGCCCCACAGGGCCTCTGGCTAAGTGGTGAGCCCTTCTCAGGGTTCACAGGCTGGCTTGTTCCATGCTCCTCTCTCTCTGGGGCTGCTACTTGGCTGGAGGACCTTCATCATCCCGGCACAAAGGGTCCACTCACTGGGCCCTGGGACTGGATTGCTGATGCCCCAGCAGCACAGAGTGTGTGCTGTCCAGGGTGCCCGGGTCCTGGCCGGTGAGTGGGTGCAGGGACAGCTGTCCATTACTCCAGGCATGCTTGGGGAGGCAGAGGGGACAGGGCAGACCTGGCATGGCTGCAGAGCCCAGGGCCTGAGTTTGCTTGGCGCTGGAGACAGCTGGGCCTTGGCTCCTCTGAGGAGAGCAGCAATCGCTTGGTCTGCATCTCAGATCCTCCCGCCCAGGCCTGGGACACACTTATCTCTGCCCACTGATGGGTTCTCTGTTGTCTGCTCCTGGCTTCCTGTGGTACCCTGAGCCCCTGAGGGAACGCTGTCTGCTGCACCTGTAGTCCTCACAGCCCTGAGTATCTCGGAGCTGGAAGGTCTGGAATGTCCTGGGGGGGAGAAGTCATTGAAACAAATCAGACAGCAGCACCGAGAGACAGGTCACTAATAAATAAACATAGCCTCGCGGATCCCCCCCCTCCCCCCTGTGAATGGCATCCGCCATGCATGAATCGGCGATTGGCCTTGCAGACCAGGATGTGCACAGATGATTCTTTTCTCTTGCGGGGGTGCAGGTCAGAGGGAAGACTGCTGGACAGGTCCCACAGACATCACTCTGCCTGCTCCCCACTGCTGAGTGCAGAGATGCAGCAAGGTGAGAGCCACTGTCCCCCACACTCTTGTGTCTGGACCCTCTTGTCCACCTAGATGACCAGTAAGAGCTGTCCAGGGTATCTAAGTGCTGGTCAGTCACTGTGACACGTCAGGGGAGACCCATAAAGGCCTCAGGCCAGACGGGGCACAAGAGAAGTCCTTAGGGTCTGCAGGGCTGCTCTAACAAGGTGGCCCAAGGTGTGGGCCTGACCCCTACAACTTGCACTTTCTCAGGCCTCAAGGTCCTGGTGTTGGCTGTCTTGTTCTCTCCACAGCTATTGAGGAGACTGTTGCATTTCTGGTGGCTGCAAGAGTTCCTGGGCTGCTGCCAGCCATCTCTACCCACCTTCCCTGTGTTCACGGTGGCCCTTCTTCCTAGGGTCACCAGCCACTGGGGACACCCTATTGGCCTCATTTGAGCTGGATGCACTCTGTAAAGACTTCATCCAAACAAGGCCACACTCATAGGTCCTAGGGTCAGGAGTCCAGCGTGTGGACTCAGAATGGATGCAGTCCCATAGCATTTGTCATGGATTCAGGGCCATCCTGAGAATTCAGAAGAACCCTGTCTCAGTGCCTGTAACTTAACCCCATCTGCAGAGTCTTTCCAGCTAAGGTCTTGTTTTAGTCTGCTTTCAATACTCAACACCCAAAACGTAGAGGAAAGATTTAATTTGGCTTGGGGTTTCAGAGGTTCTGTCCATGGTTGGTTGGCTCCAAGGCAGGAGCATCATGGTGGGAGGTATGGTGGAGCAAAACTGTTCCATTTATGGTGGCCAGGAAGCAGAGCCAGGGAAGAGTGCCAGAAAGCAAAGCAAGAGACAAGATATAGCACTCAAGGCTACACCTCCGTGACCACCCAGATGCCCAGAACTAAGCTCCACCGATCCCCTGGGCAGATCCCAAGCCAGTCAAGTCTGCACTCACCCTAACTCCCACAAGTCTCATTTGAGGTACTAAGGGTCAGGACTTCTGTGTCTCTAAGGGGACCCAGTGAGCATCCCTCCCTTTATTCTGGGCCACACTGCTGAGCAGCACAGAGCAGGGGGGAGCCTCAGGGAGATGGGACGCTTGGTGGGAGGTCACAGAGAGAAGGAGGCCCTGCTGCAACCCCGCTGCCTGCGTACCGCAGGCTCTTCACCTCCAGAGCAGACCTTTCTAGAAAGCCCTCCCTGCCCACGGGCAGATCGTTAGCTGTCCTGTTGGAGGAAGAAGCAGAGCAGCTGGGCTTGCTGTGCCTCTAACAGAGATGTCTCCTGAACTTTGATTTCATTGTTAACTTTGGTTCCCTGGGGAAAACAAATAGCTCACAAGACACAGAGAGGGAACTGCCAGCTGAGCGGCTTGGCCTGGCGGGGCCAGAGCCGGGATGAATCTGCTCACCAGCTGGTGCCTGGAGAAGACACAAGCGGCAGACATGGGTGCCTCCTGGGCTCCTGAGCGTACAGCCCGGAGGGGCTCAGGCAGAGCACAGTGGAAGCCCTGCTTCTCCGCTGGGTGTGGCGTTCCAGAGGGCACTGCATCTGCGGGTGACCTGTGCAGCAGGGTGCCCGGTACCGGGCCAGGGCAGCTTCCATCCGAGCCGCTTTCAGACTGGCAAACACATCTGCCTCCAGAGGAGCAGCCAGCCAGTTCCACCTTGATCACTGAGCCTGCCGGGCCCGTCACCCCAGCCCAGCTTTCCTGGAACACCTGCCAGTGTGGGATGGGCCTGGGGCCCCAGAGGGGGGTGGGAAGAACAGACACCTGGGGCAACACTCGGCCAACCCCCGTCCTCTCCTGCCTCACGGGATCAGTCTTCGCCTGTAGCTTTCTTTCCCCCTCAGCCATTGAGCCCCGAGGTAGCTCCTCTTTCTCTCGCTTCCAGACTCGACCCCAAGCAGAAAAGATCGAAATCCTCTGTGCCGTGGGATTATTGCACTTTTGTCTTTTGTTTTTGATCACTATGCTGGTTAAGCTGGATGTTAACTCCTGGGCTCAAGTTATCCTCCTGCTTCAGCCTCCCTAGTAGCTGAGACTACAGCCATATACCATCAGGCCCTGCTCTGTTTTTGTTTTTAAAGTAAGTAAAGAGCATGTATCCCTCAGGCTCCCTGGGAGGTCATCCTGTCCAGGCAGACAGCTCAACCGCTGGCTCTTCAGTCCCCAGGGCCCTGGGCATTGGAAGGGTAAGGGGAGTCGTGCCTGAGAAGGAGGCAGAAGGAGGTCTGTGGGTGTCCTCACCTGAGACATGTGCCCCGTCTCTTCAGAATCGCAGGCCAGCTTTGGAGGGGAGAAGTAGGCGGTCTGTGGTTTGTGCTGGACAGGACACTCCTGGCTTACAGAGTCCCAGAAGGGCCACAGCCATCTGGACCCAGCTGGGCGCACGAGGCCACACAGCCCCAAGCGTCCCCGCTCGCTGACATCCCCCGGG
Source organism: Chinchilla lanigera (assembly GCF_000276665.1). Classification (NCBI taxonomy): domain Eukaryota; kingdom Metazoa; phylum Chordata; class Mammalia; order Rodentia; family Chinchillidae; genus Chinchilla; species Chinchilla lanigera. Next base: position 7,378,856 of record NW_004955486.1, on the reverse strand, counting down.
GTCTGCAGGAACCTGCTTCCGGGGTTGGAGCCAGGTTCTAGCTACCACTCCTCCCGGTCCGGTGCTCCCCATGACCGAAATGGGATCTCTGCCCGTGGCCCAGGGGGTGAGTTCTGACTGTTTGCACTGTGGGAAATGAAGATGCCGTGAGGCCTATTTTCACCCCATGGCTTGTAGTGGTATTTCCTGCCCGGCCCCCTCCTCCCTTCTGTTCTCATGGAGCCAGGCGGGGCTGGGTGACCTGGGCCCAGGGTTTACTCTGGAGTTTGTCTGTTTAGAAGCCCGATGCGACGTCTCATGACCCGGGTGTCCTATCGGGACATGGGGCAGCACTACCTGGGCCCTGGCTACCCTGACTGTCCTTGTCCTGGGCTCCAGCAGGCTTCTGGGAGCAGGGGCACCAGATGTCTGTCCCCGTGGGTTTGTCCATCCTTCTGGCCTCTCATCGCCCTCCACAGCCGAGCCTATTCCAGCAGGCCGTGGAATAGATCAGCCATATCCTCAGATTGCTGAGCCCAACAGGGACCAAATCCAGCCAGCTGCTGCCCTCCACCCCTGTGCCCAAAGCGCCCTTGTTTCTGGGAAAAGTGGGGCCTGGTTGCAGGTCCTTGTCTCCAGTTCAGGAATCCTGAAGGTCACAGCTTAGGGGGCAACCTGGGCATCCTGCGCATGATCACCCCACCCCCTCCAAGAGGGGCAGAAGAAGGCCACTGTGACTTGTGCCACTTCCCGGAGACCAGAGAAAATTCTGGCGTTGCGATCTGCCCACATGCCATCGTCTGTGTCAGAGCCAGAAATAGAACACACAAGATTCCCGTTCTGATTTCTGCACTCGTAATTCTAGGGCACGATGCCCTTATGAGACGTGGATTAAAGGAGCTGGGTGGGGGGCGCCGTGCCTGCGCTGCGCGTGTACCGCCAGCGGGGCCTCACAGGGCTCCAATTAGCGGCTTTCATAAACCATCACATCCGAGTATCGACTTGCTCAGCCCGGGAAAAGCAAGTGTGACTTGCAAAAGGCTCTTCAGTCACCACAATTAAAATCCAAATCCAGACCTGCAGATGCCCCCAGCCCCCACGCACCTGCCTGAGAGGAGGGAGAAAGACACCGCCCGGAGGCCCTGCTGTCTCAGATGAAAGTGATGTACTGGCTTGGCCCAGGAAATGAAGGACCAGGTGTGTGTGGAGTCCCGGCCTCCATAGTAACGGTCATGGAGATATGTGGCATCCAGCCCGGGACTTACACTGAATCTCGTAATGCCTGCAGGGCGATCTGGGAGAGAGATGCACCTCTGACCTTGCATCAACAGCGGTGGTGACGAGGTCCAGAGAGGTTAAGGCCCCGGCTCCAGGTCACACAGCCTGGCAGGGCAGAGGCAGGATTCTGAGCTGGGATCGAGGAACGCGGTTGTGACTGCACCACACTCACCAAGCCTGATCTCGTTTACTCCTCTCAGCCACCCTTCAGGGTCTACGGTATTTTGAAGTCAATTTACAAATTAGGCAGTGGAGACTCAGAGATGCAGGGGGCTGTCCCCATCTGTCCCCAGGTGATTGGAGGCCTTGCTGCTGACGGAAGAGCACCTCTGGGTGTGGGTGGAGGGGCCCCTCGGGGACAGGCCCTGAGGATGGAAGGCAGCGGGTGTGCGGTTTAGAGGTCCTTGCAGGAAGGAGAGGGTGGGCCCAGGAAGAGTCGGCGCGGCCCCTCGTCCAGAATCTTGGATGCCGATGCCCCCTGTCCCTGTCCCCTGTGCCTCTCTCCTCTCATCCGCCCGCCATCTGCTCCCTCTCGGAGCTGCCTGGCGGTGCGCAGTCGGCCGCAGCCTGCCGGGGAGCTGCTTGCTCTGTGCTCGAGGATGGAGCTCGGCATGTTCGAGGCCCTCAAGGGACAGCAGGGTCCTCTCACCAGCCCCGGGCGGCTACCAGCCGTCCTCCCAAGCCCAGTCCAGCGCAGGGTGGGCCCAGGGCTCCTCAAGGCTGGAGCAGGGAAGAGAAGCCATGAGTTTGGGCACCATCCTTCCTTACCCGGCGCCCTGCCTTTCCCTCCAGGACACAGGTGGGATTAGAGAAGCACGCAGGGCCCAGGCGTGATGTGTCACCCACTGTGACAGTTTAGCTGCCACTCTGAGCTGTCCTCCCCAGTAGGGGTGGTGACACCCACTGCTCTGGTCCTGGGCAGAGCCGGAAGGGGAGCAAGGGGGAGCCGCTGCCCTTCTCCAACCAGAACGTCCTCCCTGGACATCAGTCTCCGGCTTCCCCAGCTGTTGGACCCTGGATGTGGACCAGTACCCACCTGGCCCTCAGACCCCCGGCTTCAGTCTCAGCGTCACCCCTAGGATCCCGGGGTTTGGGCTGTAGGCCGCCAATGGTAGCCCTCAGATTTCCTCTCCGAATTATGCAGCTGGTCCCCAGTCTACCATGATGCCAAGCAATGCACATTCCATCGAAATCGTACTTCAGATTAGATTTCTGATCTTCTTCCAGGTTAGCAGTATAGGGGAGGGTCCTGTCCTGCAGTCCTGGGCAGTGCAGTGCCCAGCCAGGACCACGGTCACCAGGGGAGGCAAGAGCCTGATGTGGGGGATGGTGCTGCTCAAAGAGGTGTGCAGCAGTGGTGGAGGACCTCAACAACAATCACCCCGACATGTGACAGCTGGTGGGGGGCAGCCCCATCCCAGGCTGCAGCGCCTTCCTGCCCGCGTCTGTCCATCTCCGTGGCTTCCTGTTCTCTGAGAGCCTGAAGACACCCACTGTAGTGGGTCCATAACTGGTGGTCAACTTATCACCCGCAGCTGAACTGAGTCAGCGTGGCGCTGGGTGTGGGAGGCCCACCTGGGGACTGTTGCCAGTAGCATAAGAGGCAGACCTGGAGAAGAAGGGAGGCTGTTGGGAACTCAAAAAGGCTGTTGGGGCTGACAGAGGCTGTTGGGAGCTCAGAAAGGCTGTTGGGGGCTGAGAGAGGCTGTTGGGGGCTGGTAGAAGCTGTAAGGAACTGTTGGTTCTGTTGAAGGAGCTTGTCATGCTCGCTTTCCAGATGAACTTGGCTGTTTTCATTGTCTGAAGAGCTCAGGACCTTGTTGGCACTGAGAATAGCTTTGGTTCACTTTGGGGGAGCTCTGCTCTTCACTCTGAGCATCGCTTCCTGGCTCCGGAGTGGAGGATGGTGCACTGCCAGTCTCCTGGAGAAGCTTGCTGCGCTGGCTTCCCTGATGGGAACTCAGCTGGCTTCACCATTGGAGGAGCTCAGGACCTCACTGTTGCTGAGTACTTGTGGTACCTTTCAGGGGAGCTCTGGTTCTTGTTTTGAGCGTCACTTCCTGGCTCCAGTGCAGATCCCTCAGCCTGCTAGCACAGATCCTTCATGCTGCTGGCACAGACTTCCTAGTTTCAACCACTGACCTTTGGGCCTGCCCAGTGCAGATCCATGAAACAGGCCTGCATGAGATATTGTGGTGGGCTCTGGGCCTCCAGGTGGACTCATGTGAGGCATTGTTATGGGCTCTAGGTCTTCAGCTGGACTCATGCAGGACATTTCCGTGGGATCTAAGCCCTTGGCTAGATTCCTTGGTCTTAGTGTGTGGACAGACTTCCTTCACTCTCTTGTATATCATTCTTTGGGTGACTGTTATAGATAACCTTATAAAAAATGTGTCCTGTATTATATTGTTCACCTTGCAAAATATCCCTGAAACCAACACACCCACAGACGGCTCCAGCCTCGGAGGGGCTTGCAGGGTGGTGGGCGGGCACCTCCTGTGCTCTGTACCACTGCTGTGTCCCCACTCAAGACTCAGCACGCTGTCCCTGGCCGGCACCTCCTCTGGGCGACTCTTCCTGAGGCTGTGCCCAGCCCCAGCCCCGCCACTTATTCACGGTGATGACGAGGTGCCTCGCCCCTCTGGCTCTCTGTCTCATCTGTGAAATGGGGCAGTATGGATGCCTACCTCCTTGGACTAGGAGAACAGAAGAGTTAAGCTTTGTAAAGTCCTCAGAACATGCCAGGCTCCAATACTAGCTATAAAGATGCTCCTGCAACACAGTTACAAAAAGTTTTCATACCCTTGCCATATCAGTTGCCCTGAGCAACAGCTCTGACATTGCCTCTCCCTTGCTCAAGAGTTGTCTATGGCTCCCAACTGCTTGCTCAAAAAAGTCTGAGCTCCTCCACATGTGTTGAAGTCTACAATCACCTTAGCACATGGCCCCTCAAGGCCACCCTCAGCCCCAAGGCCACCCTCAGCCCCGTGGTCAGCCCCTGTCCTTCCATGGCCTTGTCCCACCTCCTCCCCTCCCAGCACTCCCAAGGCCACCAGCCACAAACACTTCCCCTCACACAGAGCTTTCTAGAGAAAACTCTAGAAACATCCTCTGTGGCCAGAAGTCATCTCTTGGTCTTGGTGTGTGGACAGACTTCCTTCACTCTCTGTATATCATTCTTTGGGTGACTGCTGTAGATAACCTTATAAAAATGTGTCTGGCCACAACCTCTGTGGCTGGAAGTCATCTCTCCCTCCTTCAAAGCTCACGATGCCTTCCTGACTGTGCTCAGACATAACTGCAAATTGAGAGCAAAAGTGGGGCTCTGCCTCTGCGGCAACCCACATGCCCCTCTAAGTTGGCACTGTGACGAGCTGGCATGTGTGTTTCTATCCCCGTATGGAGAGCAGGCTGCAGAGGGGCCGGAAGTGCAGGGGGCTCACACATGTGGGCTGATCAGTGCCTGGCAGGAAGGGCAGAGTGCAAGGGCGTGCACTGCACAGCTCAGGCTGCCCGGTGCATGGGCCAGCATGGCGTGCACAGCTGGTGGCTGATCGGGTGGGAGGTCCGGCTGCATCTGCAGTCTTGCACACTGCTGTGGGTCCCCGGGAGCTCCCTGTGTGGACCAAGACCTGTGAGCTCATCCGGGAGTGACTCATCTGCACGTTGTGGCCCAACAAGGGCCTTACTGAACCTGCTACCCGGAAAGAAGGACAGGACAGAACAGAGCCGGTCCTGAACTGTCCTTCTGTGTCTGCAGGGGTCTGGATGGACCCAGGACACTGAGACGCAGGGGTGCTCGGGTCCCCTTTATGGACTGTCACCTCTCTGTCCTGCTGTGTCCTGAGAGTCACAACTAGATGACTTGCCATACCGAACGCAGTGTGATACCGTGGAAATAGCCATGAGGCTGTGCTGCTAGGTGGCTGTGGCGGGGAAGGAAGTCTGTGTGTCTGGGACAGAGGCAGCTTGCTTCCAATATCTTCCCTCCAGTCAGTCACTTCTGCTGATGTTGGTCCTGCGTACATGTGCAGGGACGACTGGCTGTCCTCCTCCTGTTACAGTGTCACGGATGGCATGGGGATGCTGGTCCAGCTGGCCCCGCCTGGCCCACGGTTGTGGCTTGGGGGTGGGATGGAGCAGCCTGGGCCTGGAGGGTTCTTGCTGGCCCACGTGCAGGCACGGTGGTGGAAGGACCTGCAGAGTATCTGCCTGCACCAGCCCTGGGTGTGGAGCCTGAGCACCGACCACCCGGCAGGGGTTGGGTCGGGCTGGGAGCAGGGAGGCCCTGTTGTTTCCTCTTCACCAGCCCAGGGCAACTCCATCGCCTTACGGCCACTTGGTCAGAGCTCTGGTGCTGGGCTCTGGGCTTCCCAGGCTGATTTTCATGAGTTTAGACAAAACTACGGAAATACCAACTGCTGCCGCCAACAGGGGTCCTGTGCGCCAGGGGTCACTGCCCAGGGATGATGAGCTTGAGGGTGGGGCGCCCCTTCTCATGGAGGTGCCTGGACTCGGCTCCCCAAGGGGCTGCTCAGCTTCCTGTGTGCACGGTGCTTGCTGAGAACGCGGCTTCCCAGCTGAGGTTTTGGTGGCGTTGGTGACATCTGCAGCGTCACACTTCTCTCCTGGCCCATCTGTCAGGAGGGCAACAACACCCAGAGCCAGCGCCTCAGCATCAGTTGTCTGTCCCAGCTGAGAGGGAGGCGAAGGCTGAAGCACATACGGCATTCATCCATCCAGTCCCGCAGTGGCAGCCCTGGCCATGCCGCAGACGTACCTCCTTGGATGCCAGCCAGGGTGATGCCCGGAAACATCACCAGTAATACATCCCTGCTGGTAGTGGTGAGCCAGCTGGGCCCATGTGCAGGACACCAGGGGAGAGCCCTCCAGGCCGCAGAAAAAGCAGCTCGGGTGCAGAGGGGGCACACTGGGTTCAGGTCCGGGGTCAGAGCAGGGCAGGGCTACCTTCCTCCTCTGCCCCAGAAGCCTGACTTCTCCATCATGGCGCCTGGAGCTCAACTGCACGGAGCGCACGGGAGGCCAAGTGGACAAATCTGCCTCTGGGTCCCCAGCCTGAGGGAGAGGCTGCCATCCCATCGCTAGGGTCGAGGGATGAGCCGGAAGCAGGAGCTGAGCATGTGCTGTGGGCAGTCCCGAAGCCCCGCTTCCCTGCGGTGTCCATGGCCGCCCTCCTGGCTGCCTTTGGAGCTTTCTGGGGAAATAAGTCAAAAAGTTAATTTGATTTTGAACAGATCCTTAAGCCAGTCTCCAAGAGGCAGAGATCAATTTGCATTTCGTCTCTCCGCCTCCCTTAGTCATCTTGGTTGGTATTTCACACAAGTTGTTGGTATTTTTCATGTTCTCTTGCTGTGCAGAAATGACCCTTGGAGCACATTTTTTAAAAAGAAAACCATCTGAAGAGGGGGAGGAGGCAGCAGGTCTGGGTGCCGTGCTTTTTCCCCCATTTTCTTTCGTGCTTGTGATCTCTTCGCGGCACGGTCAAGGCCATGGGTGCTGAGCTGTGAGTGCTGCCAGGTGCATATTTCCTGTGCATCCCTACTAGCAGCTGAGGTCTCATCTTATGTCCTTGGCGTCCGAATGGCCCCACTCAGGCCCACCCCCACAGCCTCCTGCGTAGCTTCCTGCACCTTTGCATCCAGCTGGGACCCTCCAATCCTACAGGTGAAAGGACCTTCAGGGGTCTCTCTTTGGAAGCAGGGTCTGAGAGGGACACCTGTGACCGTGTCCAGCAGCACACCTCTCCAGGAGCCAAGAGGTGGGACCACCCCAGTGTCCCTCAGTGAGCATCCCTGGCGCTCCCTTTCTAAGGTAGAAGGACACCTTCCATCCTAGGAAGGGAGGAAATTATGGTATTATCCGCCATGTGGATGGGCCTGGGGGCAGGCTGTCTGCTCAGTGAAATAAGCCAGCCACAGAGGCACAGATGCTCACAGTGGCTGCACTGATATGAGGTCCCTGCAGAGACAGGAAGTAGACTGAGGTGCGGGGGACTAGGGGAGCGGAGGGGAGGAGAGTCACTGTTTAGTGGGGGATAGAGTCTCTGATTTGGGCAGAGAGAAAGTCCTGGATGTGGTTGATGTGAACGCACTCAGCTCCTCAGCCGTCTTTATGTTGTGTATATTTCATCACGACTTTTATCCAAGGAGGGACCTGAGCCTGTTGCAGGGCAAGGGCCAGGTGCCCTTCTGTGGCATGGCCTTCATCCTTGGTGCCTCTGGAGGTCCCAGCTGGAAGGCAGGGTCTGGTAATTGAGGCCTGTCTTCGTTACTTTTCTCTCATTGCTGAGACAAAATAACCAGCACCCAAAATTAAGGGAGGAAAGGTTTATTTAGCTCATAGTTTGTGGGGTTCAGTCTGTAATCAGCTGGCTCCAAGGCAGGGTGACCAGGCTGAAGGGGCTACATTCACGGCATGGGAAGACAGCAAAAGGGTGAGTGGACCGGAAGCAATGCACACAGCCCATGCTCAGGCCTTGGCTTCTGACATTGTCCACGAAAGAACCTGGGCTCTTTGGATAGAGGATTAATGTCAGCCTTGAGCAGGGAACCAGGGTCAGCCTGGAACACCTTGCTGCCCCAGCAGTGAGGGCGAGTCAGGGTCGGGTGGGGACAGTCAGGCTGGGTGGGCTCCTTCCTGCTGCACCTGAGATGTTCCTGGTAGGAAATAAGAAACAGCAGTACAACCGGTTGCTCGAAATGGGAATCTCTGAGGAGTAAGAAATGAAACAGGAATATCTGCCTCGCAGCAGCCCCCAGCTGCCCCACCAGATGGGAGGAAGTGACCTTATGCCCAGGTTTGGTTCCCCAAGACTGCAGCAGCACCCCCTGATTTTCTTCCTGTGGTGGATTGACAACGGGTGGTCAACTTGTAACCCCCAGCTGAACTGAGTAAGCGTGGTGCTGGGTGCGGGAGCCCACCTGAGGATTGTTGCCAGCAGCATAAGAGGCAGAACTGGAGAAGAAGAAGGAGGCTGTTGGGAGCTGAGAGAAGCTGTAAGGAGCTGTTGGTTCTCTTGGAGGAGCTCGTCTGCTGGCTTTCCTGATGAACCCGGCTCTTCTCATCTTCCAAGGAGCTTGGGGCCTTGTTGTCATTGAGGATGGCTTTGGTTCACTCTGGGGGAGCTCTGGTCCTCACTCTGAGTATCAATTCCTGGCTCCGGAGGGGAGGATGGTGCCCTGCTCAGTCTCCTGGAGGAGCTTGTCCCACTGGCTTTCCTGATGGGAACTCAGATTTCCTGATCATCAGAGGAGCTCAGGACCTCACTGTTGCTGAGGATGGCCGTGGTACCTTCCAGGGGAGCTTTGATTCTTCTGAGTATCACTTCCTGGCTCCAGGGCAGATCCCTCAGCCTGCAGGCACAGATCCTTCATCCTGCAGGCACAGATCCTTCATCCCACTGGCACAGACTTCCTAGATTCCGCCACTGACCTTTGGGCCTTCCCAGCACAGACCGTGAAACAGGCCTATATGAGTCATTGTTATGGGCCCTAGGCTTCCAGCTGGACTCATGGAGGACCTTACCATGAGATCCAGGCCCTCAGCGGGATTCTTTGGTCTTTAGTGTGTGGACAGATTTCCTGCACTCTCTTGTATATGACTTTTTGGGTCACTATTATAAATAATCTTATAAAATATGTGTCCTGTGTTATGTTGTTCCCCTTGTGAAAACCCCAAACCGTAACACTTCCCAATGCCCAAAACCTAGTTGACCCAGGAGGAAATTCGGACGAATCAGAATCAAGGGAGCTTGACTGATGTGTCGTCTTCGACGGTACCCAGGTTGTGAATCTAAGAAGGACCAGGAAGCTGTTTGGATGGCAGGAGACACACAGATGCTGTGCAGGACCTGGGAAGCTGGGAGGGTTTGGGGAGGGGGCTGCAGGTGTCTTTTACCCCTTTTCTTGATGTTCAGAACTGTTTCCCAAATAAAGTAAACTGAGGCAGAGAAGCACACTGTGTCACTCAGCAACTCTCCCACGGCACCTGCTTACTTGCCTCCCATACTCGGAGAAAATGTCGCTGCCTTCTGGGGTGATTGGGGCGCAGGGAGGACCTCTTTCCCGCTGCCCCAGCTAGAAGGCCAGCGCTTTGCCTCCCTCTCAGAGTCCTGGCATCGCCATGCGTGGGATCGATGTTCCTCTTGGGCACTGCCTTCTGGCAGGGACAGGTGCGCAGCGATGACAGTACTGACCTCTAGGAAACGGGCCAGCTGCAGGGCCAGGTTCGGGGACAGCATGCACCTGCCCTGAGACCTGGAGCTGTGTGAGTGGGGCTTGAGGCGGAGAGAGGGGGAGGGAGTTGGTCAGGTTGTGGGCATGGGAGCAGGACTCAGTATGGGTGGAGACTTCCCAGGGGCCAAAGCTGTGCCTGCTGCACCCCGATTACTCATCCTTCCTGGGACGCAAGGATGCACCCATTCATTCATTCATTCACTGGTTCATTCATATGTCCTTCGTTGACACCAGGCCAGCAGTGAGTGGATGCCAGCCCTGCCGGGAGCTCCCACCTGTCCAGCCAGAATGACTTCATAAGTCAGCAACTGTCTGGCGCAGATGTTTTGACCTGAACCCCTAAGCGCTCTGGGCAGCTGGGACAGATTTCCAGAGTGAACGTCGGGTTGGTTCGACCCAGTCTGCAGGAATCTGTGCAAGTGTGGTCTCCTAACTTCCCTCCTTGAAACTGACTGGGGAGTAATTGGTTTCCTGACTTCCGTGGTGTGGACTGCTGATTCCATCTCGATGATATGATTACAGAGAAAGCATATCACAGCATCCTGCGTGCCACAGCCACATTCCCCACTCAGCCTGCAGGGTGAGGACGTTAGGGAGACCATCTGTGGACAGCGCCAAACAGGGCAGCCCAGTGGGTCAAGGGAAGAGTGGGGCAGGAAGCACAGAGGCACCTGGCCTCCTGTCCCCGCCACCGTGACCTCCAGCGACATGGTGCGGGTAGAACTGGCCTGGGAGGGCAGAGTCATTCAGTCAGGGGCAGGAGGTCACCTGAGTCATTACAGGTGTGTGGGTTGTGTGTCGGAGTGTGGGTTCTTCTTGGCGTGGGAGCCATGCTGCTGGGCCTGAACACCCTGCAGGCCTCCCTTTGTGTGACGATCTGTGATTATTAACGGACTCTCCTGATTCTTCTCCTCTCGCAGATGAGTGGGCTGAGGTTGTAAGTGATTTGTCTGAGGTCAATGACTCAATCAGCAGAGCAATTACTGAACTCTGTCGAGAGCCTGTTGTGGGCTGGGGGAGAGGCCGGAGGGGAGCGCAAGCGGGCACATAGCGCGCACACAGCAAGCATGCCCAGCCAGCGGTGTATGGCGTGCACGCTCACACGCACTTGCACACGCCGTGTACACGCAAAAAACAACTGCTGTGAGCTCGGGCTGAGTGTGAGGTTTGCCCAGCATGGAGCCACAGTAAGCATGATGGGCAAACCCAGGAAACACGGCCCCCTCGGGTAGGAGCCACAGACCCATGGGGACGTGAAGCCCGGCCCGAGCGGCTGGTGCAGGGGCCCAGATGCCACCCGGCCCTCCCGGCCCTCTGGCCCGTGGTCATGTGTGGCACAGAGGAGACGCTGTTGGAAGAGTCCCTTGGAGGGCCGAGGGAGCCCCGCACGGGACCCCAAACCTCCATCTCCTCTGCAGTCGGAAGGAAATGATCCAGATAAGGACGCACAATGGTGCTAAGTAACAGTGAGAAGGACGAATGGTGGTTGGGGGCACCCTCCAAGGCCCGAGGTTTGTGGAAGAATCTGCAGTGGTCATTTCCCACATGGCGTATTTCAGGGCCCTCCGCCATGGGCACACGGAGGTGGAAGCAAGCTCCACTCTGCCCAGCTTCTAGCTGCCCGGAGCCACAGGTATGCGGGCCACTGTCCATCTCCCTGTCACAGCCCTCGCACCTCTGGGCACCTTGGGGGGTGCTGCTGTCCAGTCTCAAGCACGGGCCTGGCTCTGTGGTGTTTTAAGAAATGATGTCGCCTTCCCAAGTCTGCTCCACACTTGCCAGCTACTCAGCGAGGGGTGCTGGGACTGACTGGGCTCGGGCCTGAGTTTTGCCAGCCTCGGAGAGCCCCAAGTGCCAAGGGGAGGTCGAGGCATGAGCAAAAGCCTCCTCCTAAGGGCGTGGAGTTGGCTTTGTGTGTTTGGCTGAGTCCGAAGCGGGCAGCCAGGTGGGGACTGCAGGTGGAGTCTGGACGAGGAGGTGCCCAGCGTCCTCATCCGTGCACCCCAGGATTGGGACTCGAGGCTGCGTGGAGACGGCATGGGGGGGTTTGGGGCTCTGCTGCTTTACAGGACAGTAGTGACCTGCACAAGCATCTCTGCCTTGCTTAGTCTCGCTTTTGCCCATGAGTTGAAGATAGTGAAGCCAGCCCCTTCTGTCTTCTGTGGCTGCCCTAACCACGTCCCTCACACAGGAAGCTTAATACAGTGGAAATGCATTCTCTGCCAGTTCTGGAGGCCTGAAGTCTGGAGCTGAGGGGTGGCCCTCCTGCCTCCTCCCACTTCTGCTGCTCCTGGTGCCCTTGGCTAGAGAAGGTCTTTGCCCAAGGTCTGCACAGGGCTTTCCTAGGGCAGCCTCAACACTTGCCTTCCTTCTTGATGCCACTCCTGGGTCCGGGACCTGGGATCTTCCTGCCTTGCCGAATCTCCACTGCCACCTTAAAAGTGCTTCTGGCCTTGCGTCCCCTTCAAACCCACCCTCAGTGTGCACTGCCACCTGGGTAAGTTAGTCTTCCAATGAGCGTTTGCTTCTTAGAAGACAGGCAGGACACCATGACCCATATTTGAGGCAAGAGGCAAAGCTGGGCCTCTGAGGAGAGGGAGGCCTTGCCGAGCCCTGGGGACATAGCATGCGCTGCTCAGGCCTCCTTGTTCTGTTTGCAAACTTCCACCAGCCCTGCCCTGTAGCTCCCTGTCCCCATCACTTGCTGTGGACCATCTCACAGGACCTCCTCAGCAGTCCTGCTGTCCTGGATTTGCCTCTGGAGGTTCTGACCTCCCCTTTATAAAACCCCTGACCACAGCCTGTCATGAATCTCCTCCCCTTTATAAAACTGTCATCATTATTGCAGCAAGGGCCTTTGGGTACTACTCACCCCAAAGACTTCCGAATCCCCTATGGTATGGAAACAGGTGGGAGGCAGACAGCGCTATATGGAGGGAGTAGGCACCTGGTTCTTCTCCAGGCCTGGAAGCTACAACCTCAAGGCTCATGAGGACAGGTGGAGGGCTGCTTGTCCAGCTCTAGTTCCCCATTACATGGGGGAGAGCAGTACACCAAAGGAAGGATGAATTGCTCAAGGCCCATACATAGAGATTAGCAAGGATAAACTTCATTTCCTTAAAAAATATTCACATATATTATGCATATACAAACTACTCATAATAACTGTTAGTATGTATATGTGTCCCAATTCTCTGTTGAAATTTTACATCTTGTAATCCTTTTTTAGTGTTTTAATCATGGTTATCAGAAAGTTGGTGTTTGATAATTCCAGCATGTAGTCATTCTACAAGACTATGTCTTTGGTTGTTTATTTTTTCTCCTTAGGTTTTGCTCATCTGGTCCTATCCCCTAGTGTGCCTGGTGGTTTGGTGCTGAGTGCTGGAAACTTTGTATGAAAAACCATAGAGATTATTTGAAATTCCACGTCAGGGTTTGATCGTGGTAGCCCATGGGCCACATCTTGTCTGTTGTTTGGATTGGTCTAACCTGAGAGTGAAGAATGCCTCTTAAGTAGTTAAATGATTGAAAACATCAAAAAGGTAATGATTTGCAACTCTTGAGACTTATTTGAAATTTGAATCTCAGTGTCCATGAGCAATTGGCCCACAGAGCCTCTGCCTGGCCCTGTGCAAGAACGGCTGGTGACCCCTCCGAGGCTGTCTTCTGCTGCTGACCAGGTCAGGCCCTTGTGGGCTGGAAAATGGGCTTCTGTCTTTCATTACGGTCCACCGTTCTGCGAGTGTTTCAGCCTTTCTTTCTGTCTCCCCAGCCCGCAGATGCTTCCTTGGCTCTGAGGAGCAGTCCTTTTTGTGTGGGGATAAGCATCCTTGGAAACACAGGTCAGAATGTCACAGGATCTGTGCACAGAGCAGAGCAGTTATGTTCCTGTTGGCTTCCTAACTCTTACATGAGTCACCCCTCCTGGCCCCCCATCCCCCATCCTCCTTCTTGTTGTCCCCCTACCTCAGCCTGGACCCTGGCATTGTCTTGGGCACAGAGCTCACAGCTCTCTGCCTGTCTCCTGGCAGGATGCAAGGAGTGCCAGGCAGGACTTCCCCAGCTGGCCTGGGGCCCTGGTTGGGGGGACACCATGTTTCTCATCATGCACCCCTCCCTGTAGGCCACTGGCCACAGATGGATGTGCCGCCCCCCACTGGCCACTGGCATTGGTGGGAGAAGGGCTCAGAGGATGGCAGTGGGGACAGGGCTCTGGGGCCTTTTAAGTGCACTATTTTTCTGTTTACTGTGTCTAATAAAACAGCTGTTGGTAGCACAGAGGAGCAGCTGCTACTGTATTTAACGATGTCCTTCTCCAACCTGCCAGGAGGCTCAGAAAAGCACAGGGGCCCACAGGGACCTGGTGCTGGCCACTCTGTTCCTTGTCTCTGTCACCCCTCCCGCATACCACCCTTCCTGTCCTGGAGCAGGGATGACCATCTTGTGCCCGCTGGCTCTGGGGACTCAGGCTGCACCACCACCTGGCCCACTGTGTGAGCAGCTCTGGGTCTCGCTCCAGGGTGACTGGACCAGACCTCCCCTCCCCACCTGGGAGCTCAGCCTAAGCACGGAGCTGCGGCTCAGAGCTCCTGAGGTCCAGGAGGACAGTACTGAAGAATGCTTATCACAGCACTATGTGGGGGACTTGGCTCGGGACCATGGCAGCAGGTCCGGACCCATGACAACAGGACTGTGGGGGGCTGGGATCCACCTGGACACTGTGGCCAGTGGGGCTTCCCCCAGGCGCAGGTGGGAGAGGACTAAGAGGAAACACGAGGTGCAGGGTCCAGCTGTTCCCACCAGCAGGACTCTCTCTGGGGGCAGGCGGGGCCCAGAACTCCCAGGCGCCAAGGCGGCTGTGGAACCCATCGGATGTGGAGGATGCAGTCTGGGTAGCCAGTGTGACAGTGTTTGCTGAGCCTGAACAGCTCAAAGTGGTGCATGCTGGCCCCGGGTAAGTTCAGGAGTGAATGAGCACAGGATTGGCCAAGGGTGGGCTCCGTCTGGAGTGGAGTGGGCAGCCTTGCCCCAGAGCTGCTGTCTCTGAGCCCAACCCCCACCAGCAGCAGCTGTCCAGCCTGGTGAGCCTTGGCCTGGCAGAAAGCAGCCAGCAGGGTGACAGCGTGAATGACCCGGAGGCGGGGTCACCAGCTCTGAGCGCAGGGCTAGCTCGGGGATGTCCTGGCGCTGTGGCAGTGGGCGTGGCTTGGCCATCCCAACTCCAGAGCAGGCGCTGGTCCAGGCCAGACACTGCAGCAGGCCCGCCCTCCTGAGCAGCCGCTGTTCCCAGGATGGGCTGCAGCCCCAGGGCCTGTGATGGCCTGGGCCGCCTCTGGCAGGACCAGAGGAGCTGCCGCCAACCCTGACCTCCGACAGGAACGGCAGGCTGTGCTCCTGAGCCCACGTCCTGCAGGTCACAGGACTGTTCTGCTAGCCGTTCAGACACCTGCTTGGTGGGAGGACTGCACCGAGGTCCAGTGCTGGGGGTCACTCAGAGGCCGCTCCGTTTCCTGGGGCTCTCGGAGCTAGCGGGCCTAGACAGGAAAGCGCGTCCTGCAAGGCGAACCGCACAGAACCCAGCGCAGGGTTTATGGAGGGGTCAGGAAGGAGGGGAGCTGCACCCTGGGCCCAGCCTGGAGGAGGTTCCTGGCAGCCCACTACCCTCCCCCTGACCTTCTCTCCCTTAGAAAGCCGGAAGCTCTGTTCCTGTCCCTTCCCGAGTGTGACACAGCCGTGTGAGGGATGACGGAGTCAGAATGGGGCTGGAAGGGCAGATGTGGCCCCTGGGTCGGAAGCCAAGTCCTGGGGCATTGGGGCGGTGGCTCCTGCCCTGCGTCTCTCGTTAGTGGCTGCCCCTGCCCTGGGGCCTCACAGGCCGGCCACTGCTGTCCCTGTCTGTGCAGGCCCTCCTACACCACACTGCTGTCCCCTCTTCTGGCCACAGCCATAGCTGCGTAACAAACAGCCCAAGTCTCAAGGCTTCCAGCCTCCAGTGGGCCTCTGTCCTCTCACGTGTCAGGGCCTGTGGCTCAGGTGGGGTGAGGGATGACAGGGACAGTGGGCTCTGCTACAAGGCCCCTCAGCCCAACCGGTCCTGTCCCTCTCAGGACAATAGCCCACATGCAAACCAGCAGGCCCACCCTGGAGCAGCCATGAGAGCTGGGGGAGTGGGGCTGGAGGAGGGGAGGCTCGGGCCTGCCGTGAGGACACGTCCCACGTCCCCTGCCTCAGGCCTGCAGGGCCCTCTCTCCTGCCTCCGGGGTAGGCTCTGTTGGTTGCAGTCCCTCTGGGGAGGGAGGCCTGGGCACAGAGGATCGCATGCCTGCTGTGGGGACAGTTGGTGTCTGAACCCTCAGCCCCTTAGGGGGCACCAGGGGCTTCTCTGCCTGCTCTGTGACCCCGCTGTGGCCTGCCTGATGGTGCCTACACAAGTAGCTTGGGCACAGCTGTTAGCCCTGTGGAACGTCCCTGCTTTTCCGCCCTCAGGGCCTTCTGCAGACAAAGAGGTCACCTCAGGCTCTTGGGAGGAGAGTCAGGGTCTTCAGGGAATAAGGGAGCAGACGCTAGGACCCAGCACCTAAGCAGGTCCTCAGAGAAGGGCACGCTATGCATGTCACTTGTCTGCTTGATGACAGCATGGCTCCCCAGATAGCCCAGGGACAGAAGAGGCGTCTCCTGGGTGACCTGCAGCTGCAAGGTGGAAGGGGCAGTTTCCATCTAAAA
This sequence comes from Chinchilla lanigera, assembly GCF_000276665.1. Taxonomy (NCBI): domain Eukaryota; kingdom Metazoa; phylum Chordata; class Mammalia; order Rodentia; family Chinchillidae; genus Chinchilla; species Chinchilla lanigera. The sequence goes on along the minus strand of NW_004955486.1, from coordinate 7,362,621 downwards.
TCGGCCCGTGGTCTAGTCACCTTCTGAAAGCCCCGCCTTCAAGAACGTGCAGCTTTGAGAGAACGTGCAGCTTTGAGAGGACGTCCAGATATAAACCCCGAGAGTCCACTCTTTTAAAAAACCCAAAAGACAAAGATTATGAGGCCAGGCCCCTGGAGGTGGACATGACCAGAATTGGTGGTGATGTTCCGAGCGCCCTGGGCTTTCTGAGGCCGCCAGTGCGGGTCCTTCCATCGAATGAGCTGGCTTTGAGTGTACCAGGTACCCCGGTGAGCCCAGGATGCCCAGCCCAAGGCTCCGAGCCTCCTGTGGACTGGAATCCCTGACCACGGCAGGACCGCTGTCCAGGGTCAGCTGGGCAGCTTCCTCCCACAGCCGGGGCTGCCCACCCCACACGGCCTCTGCCAGAGCCACCTGTGCACAAGGCACATGTGAGGGCAGGTGACCCGTGCCCGGTACCACCAGGAGGAAGCACAGCCCCGATGTGGACAGAGCCACCTCTGCTTCATGCGTCCATCCTTTCTCCATTTATGGATTAAGAGTAGCTTCTATCAGGACGAGGTGCGGGCCACTGCTCGGGTGGGGTGCAGGTCCTGCTGAGGCAGGCGCGGGTACTGGTGGGTGTGGGTGTGGACCAGACTTTGCAGCTCACGTGGTGCCCGGCACCCTCCTGTGTGGCCCTTGAGAGTCTCTGCTCTCTGGTCCCCTCCCTGGTGAGCGCCTGCGGTGACCCCTCCCGGACCCCTGGCCTTGCCTTGGCAGCACACCAGCCCGATCCCGCCCACACCCTCAGAGCTGCATCATTCGTGGAATTATACGGATGCAGCTGGGAGGGAGGAAGAAGTGGGTCATTTCCATATCTGCCACGAGCTCCATGTGCAGCCGCCTGTGTCCTTAGAGACAGCGGTCCAGGCAGCAGCTCTTGTGCTGGCCATGTGGCAGACCGGGAGTGGGAATTCACCTCCGAGGGCCATGCCTTCCTGTGGGACTGGGCCCTCTGTGCGGGAAGATGTGGTCATCAAGGAGCCAGTGGTCATGGCTGAGGAACCACATCCCCTTGGCCCCTGCCCAGCGTCCTGGTCGCTGCCGGCGCCTGGCCATGGTTGGTGTGAGGGAGCAGATGGACATGGCCAGGTTTCTGTGTGTAACCCACTTCCACAGCCCTGAACTGAATTCAGAAACGCTGATTGTTCTCCCTGCTCTCCACAAAGGGCTGCTGTGCCTGGCAGACCTCCATGGTGGTGACGAAGCTGCTGCTGCTGCTGGCCAGTATGCCACACCTCAGTGCCCACTCTGGGTTTCTGGGGTCCTCTAAGGCAGGGTCATGAGCATTTTCTTAAAGGGCTGCATAAATGTATCTGGCTTATGGGCTAGGAGGTCTCCATGGAAACCACTCAGTTGCCAGGAAAATATGCAAATGAATGGACAGTGCTGTGTCCCAATAAAACTTTAGCTGCAAAGTCAGTCAGTGGGCCAGATTAGCCTGGGCCACGGTGTCCTGGCCTGTACCTCAGAGCTCAGCGTGTGGGTCGGCATCTACAAGGGCAGGTGAGAGGGCAGAAGGTCTGGGCCCCTGCCTCTTCCGGCTTCGGGAGGCTCCAGGCATCCCTTGATGTGTGGCCACTGCCTCCACCCCCGGGTCCACCCTCACATGGCCTTCTTGTCTCTGTCTCATTCTGGCTAAGGCGTGTCCCCAGGCCGGCATTTCTGAACTTCTGCGGCATTGTGTCTTCTCAAGTTCTGAGGAGTTGCCGAGTGCAAACATGATCCTTTTGTCGCAGGAATTTGCTCCTTGGCATGGGCAGCCCAGGGAGGCAGTGTTGGCCGAGCCTGGGTCAGCTTTAGGTCCCTTTTGGGGCCCATGGCCAGTATAGTGCCTGTGATGATCCCCCAAGTCTCTCTAGGATATGGCGCCATGGCTGCTGCCTGTGCGCAGAGGAGAGCGTCCTCAGAGGTGTGCAGGAAGGAGGCAGAGGCTGGCACTCACAGCAAGCCTGCTTGGGTTCAGATCTCCCCTTGCTGTGTCCTCCAGTGGGTACAGCAAGGTGCCAACCTGCCCAGAGAAATGCCCTTGTCCTGGCCCCAGAGCAGAGACCGTGGAGCCCCTGAGATGCTGTCTGGTAGCACTGCCTTGACACAGGGGCCTTGGGCCACAGTGCAGAATAGAAACTAAGGGCAACCGTGCAGGTGGTCGGCCGTGTCTACGGGGCCAAGCCCCACAGAAACTGGGGTCCTTTGCTGGCAATACCCAACACGTGTTGTCACTTTGTCACTGGGAGAAGTCAGTCGTGTCCACGTCCCTGCTCTGGGAAGGGTACCCCAGGGGCTCCCGCCAGTCTCCCCTGGACGTGGCCTAGAGCCTGCTCCAGGCTGAGCTGTGTCCCCTGCTACAGCAGCTGTAATCACAAGTAGAATGGCCTTCTCAGCTCTGTGCATTCTTCTAGATAATTACGGAATCTGAAGGGGTTCTGGGGACCCTGGTTGCACTGCGCCATCTTGGGAACCTGCCTCGGTTTCCCTGTGCCTTCCGCCCCCTTGTGGGGTTAGAGCTGCGCTTGAGTTGATTCAGATCAAGGTGGGCATGGTCTTCTGTGAGGCTAGGTCATAGCATCCTGCTGTAGGCGCTACAGATACACAGGAAGTCAATGTCTGCCTTGTTAGGCAGGAAACAGCTTTGGGAAAGGGGGCCAAAAAGGGAGGGGACCGGGGATGGCTTACATTTTGCCTTTTGAGGCCACAAAGGAGCATTTCTTACCCTCGAACCCATGGCTTCTCAAGACTCCTCTGCCCTGTTGGCATTTGGGCCAAATTCTTCTCTCTGCTGGTGTGGTCTTCTGCACTGTAGGGTGGTCACTAGCTACTTTGGCCTTTACCCACTGCGGGCCTACAGAACCACTTCCTACCAAGTCGTGGTCACCAGAAACGTCTCCAGACATTGCCAGATGTTCCCAGCTGAAGATCACGACTCCCCCATCTGAGCTCCCCTTGGTGACCCCTGGGGCCTCCCTTTCACTGGGCAGGTCGACTCGGTGGGGCTCTATTCTCTAGAGCGTATGACCCCTCCTGAGCCAGGGGGCTTCTACGAGAGAAGACTTCATCTGCAGAGAGGCTGGGCTTGGAGGAGCTCCCCGAGTCAGGCCAGTGCTCTCGAGGCTGGGCTGAGGGGTGTCCCGCTGGATGGCGGAAGGGTACTTCTGGCCATGTGTGTGATGGTGTTCATGGGAGAGGTCAGCATGGGACTCTGGAGACCAAGCGTGACGCACTCAGTCATGTGCACGCCTGTCAGATCAGCCGAGAGCTCAGACAGAACAGAAAAACAGAGTAAAGGTGGCTTCTGTCTTCCTGAGCTGGGGCACACAGCTGCTGTCCCGAGACATCGCAGATCTCAGGCCTTTGGACTCCTGGATTTCCGCCAGTTCCACCCCAACCCCCACTCTGGTCTCAGGGCTTCGGCTGGGCCTAGAATGGGGTTCAGACCCAACCACACCACCCGACTTGCAGGACTCTCACTTGCGGGTGACCCAGATGGAACACCTTAGGGGCCCTGTGATCAGTGAGCCGATTCCCTTGTACCTCTCATAAATCTCTCTCTGTCCTGTTTGTTCTGCTTCTCAGGAGGACCTGGCTAATACGCTCAGCCCTGCAGGGTCACGGAGAAAGCAGTGTGCTTCTTCCTGACCTTGCTGTGACAGCCAGTGGCCCTGTTTCCCTGTAAACGTGCCGGCACGGGCACTTCCTGGCTACCCAGTGCCACCTCTCACCTATTAGATCCCCTCAGGACAGACTTCCTAACCTCCTGTGGTCTCCGCTTTTCCCCATAATATGGCCTCACGAGACCCCTGTGTTGTCAGATGAGCTATGATGAGCACAGAAATGCCATCCATTTGCCTTGCCAAGTCCCAGGGCCACCGTTCCCACCTCCATCCAGGCATGACGGCCAACTGAGCTCCAAACCCCCACACGCTGGAAGAGCAAGCCCATGGCGGGTTTGTTTTAGCCATGGACAATGGCTTGTGCTTGATTCTGCTTCTTTTAATAGGACCTCGTTCAGACCCAGAGATGGATTACCAACTTCCACATCAATCTTCAGGACCTGATCTTATTACAAACCACCACAAATATAACCATAAAAGCCCTATTGATTGATGCGGAGCTTGGTAATCCATCTGTCCCCATCCATTATTCTGGGTATAATTTTTCATTAGGGGGATGGCAGCTGATTCCTAGCACATTAGTATACAGCGGCAATTACCGGGCGCAGAAAGAGCCCCTAAATTAGCAGGAACAATAGCACCTGTCAGGAAAGGGAAGCAAGAGTCCCACATGGGGCGCCCTGGCAAGGAGTTTGAGGATGGGATTCAGTAGTGACCTTGGAAATGGAGAGGAAAAATTGGGGAGTGTTTTCCTGTCTTGGGGGCAGGGAGTATACGTTCCTTTAGGTGACATCATTGTCAACCAAATCTCAGTCTACTTGACAGCTGGCACGGAGACTATTTAAGGGTTGGCCTGCCCTGGGTCAGTAGGGTTTGTGGGATGGATTTTCCTGTTGGCATTATTTACTGGGCACCAGAGACTTAGCTGGAGCGGACAGTCCCTGCGTGGAGGGACACCCATGAGTGCAGACCGAAGCTGGAGGATGGTGCCATGTGCCTGGCTGGGAAAAGCCCTTTCCTGACACCACAGCAAGGAGCTCTTGCTCCATTCAGTGGCTGCAGGGTCAGAATGCTCTTGTCTTTTGCAAGATGCAGCTTCTTTTCAGTGTGAGTGGAGAGTATTGAGACAGGCGTGGGGCTGAGATATTTCTGAGGGCCATTGAAGGGATTAAATTGATCAGTTTCTTCCTGAGTTTTGATTCCCAAAAGTCAAGAATCCTGCCTAGCTGACTTCTCTGGAGAAGCATCACGCAAAGGGAGCTTCTCTGCACCTGCTTCACGCTGCCAAGCCCAGTAGGGCGAGCCCACCTGCTGCTGGGTGTCACAGCCCTACCCTAAGTTAGAGGCTGGGAATGTCTTCCAAATGTCTTGACAGCGGCCAGGGAAAATCCCATCAGACAAAACCCCTTGATGATGGAGTAGGAAAATTTCAGTCTGTCAAATCAGAAGATTGCAGCTTGAGTCTCAGGTTTCACCCGTCGCTCAAAATATATGTGCAATTCTCTGTAATTTACAAGCAAATCACCTTGGCGCTTCACTAACTCAGAGGTCTGCAAGCCACGGGCCAAGGACCGGATGTGGCCCCAGCTTCTGTGGACAGTTTCCCGGGACTCACCCCCTTGTTTACATATCGTCCGGACTGCTTCTGCACTACAGTGAGAGTTTCCTCACGGAGACAGAGACGGCTGTGGCATAGGCAGGTTTGCGTGTCCCCAAAGGTTCATTGTGAGTGAGTTTTAGTCTCCGGGATGGGGACATTGGGAAGGGAGTGGAACCTTTCAGAGGTGGAGCCTAGTGAAAGATCCTGTTCCTCAGGGCGCTCCCTCTCTGGGGCAGTGTGGGCTTGGTATCTCTGCCCTAGCTCAAGGTAGGAGCATTTGCCCATTTGTGTTTGCACTCTGGTCTGTTTGCCGTTCCTGCAAGAAACCCGAGACACCAACTCATAGGAAGAAGGATTTGCTTTGACTCACGGTTTTAGGGTTTCAGTCTTGGTCACCTGGCCCCACAGCTTTGGACCCTGAGAGATGGAACATCTAGAGAGTGTGGCAAGCAAAGCTGATCACTCTGTGGCAGCTGGGAGTCTTTATGTCCCCTGCAAGGGCACTCCCGTGGCCTTACTCACCCTGCTCCCAACCTCCCTATAGCACAAAAAGCCAGGGACCAAGCCTTCAGCACCAGAGCCTGTGAAGAATATTTAAGATCCACACTGTACCAACCTCCGAAACTGTGGACTAGATAAGACTGTTCTCTTTATAAAGTCAGCTGCCTCTGGTGCTTTGTTATAGTAATCCAAAGCTGATTCACACAGAGATCATACTGCCTGAGAAAACTAAAATCTTACTATCTGGTGCTTTAAGAAAAAGGCTTGTCTACCTGAAACCCACAAGAAGACTTGAGGCACTCACACGAGGAAACAACCACTGGCGTTCAGGGAGTACCAAATGCTAGGACAGTCGCTTTAAACGTTATGTGTCTCACCTGGGGTGCTGATCTGTTCTCAGTAGCCAGCCTTCCAGAAAGGGACAGGACACAATGAGGCATCCTTGCAGATGTTTCATTCCACAGCATTTCCTGCAAACATTATTCGGACCACAGAGCAAGGCATCTCGTCTTTGTTCAAGTCTGCAGTTTCTTCTCACAGCCGTGACTCAGGAACCTGGTGGCCCGGCAGAGCCCACCTGCCAGGCTTTGAATCACTTGTGGGTTTTCTTTGCAAGCAAAGTTGCCAGGGGAGGAAAAAATATTTTTCCTGGGTTAGTTTAACATTGTAATGTTGGTTGTATGTTGGATTATTCTTAGGCACTCCAGGGGAGAGAATTGCCTTTCTTCTTGGCTCTGCCAGGTGACCAGAAGAAAGTCATTTCACCTCTGTGAGCCTCAGCTCTTGTTAAGCCAGACAGATACGGGAATGGCAGGATGACTCTGGAGGAACTGCATCACATGTGCTAAAACTTAGCAACGTGCCCAGCGTGAGGAAATCACTCAGGAGAGTGGAGCCGCTGTGTTGCTATTGTACATCATCCAGGTTCTCCTGGCTGGGTATCGACCACATTTTGCTTCCTCTAAATTTTAATTTGGGAAGTCCAGCAGAGGAAATTCACACCAAAGGCAAGGGAAGGGCCTCCGGAACAGGCGCGCTGGTGCTCTGTCGTTCACCCCCGCTTCCACTCCCTGGCTTTTTATTTTTTGTTCAATTACAAGGTTGATGGTGAGGCCTGCAGCTCTCGTTCCATGATAACCGTGTCAGGCAGTGTGTGTGTGGGTGTGTGGTGGGGGAGGAGAGTGGGAATCTTTAGGGAACTTGTGGATGGAAGAGGACCCCAGTAAGGAACTGGGTTTCTGTTCTCAGAGTCACCGGTGAGGGGTCCTCTGAATCAACCGCTTTTCTCTCTGGGCTTCAGTTTTTTTGATCCATTAGAAGAGGAGAACCAGCGCTTTCCTGTACTCACAGGATGGGAGGAATTAAACCATGATGATCAGCGGGTTGTGGAACTCCTCTCTTCTCAGATTTCTAGCCACTGCAGAGATTCACCCCAAAGGAAGAACTCTTTTACTAGCAAGAGGAGAGATCAAAAATCTGGTGCTGTCTTGGGTCTCCCTGGCTGCAGATACTGAGAACGGAGAGAGGAGGGCTGCGTTCTCATAAGGGGGCACTCAGAGCGGGGACAGAGCCCAGCGTCCCAGGCTGGACCAGTCCCTCCTGCTACCTGGGCTCACCCCGTGCTTTACTCTTTTACATCCCCATCTTTGCAGATGTTCCGTTCTCTAATCCTGGCTCAGAAGATGGCAAATTTAACCCACCAAAACAAAGATTTATTTTTTATGGGAACCAGTGTGTGACATACCAAGAAATGGTTGAGAGACCTGTGGTGTGCATCTGCAGCCATCCCCAGTGGGCTTGCCCATAAGAGAGGGGTGGGGATAAGCTCCTGTGTCTGTGAGGGTAGAAGCGTACTCTCTCTTGGGCTTGTAGAGGGGAGAGGAGCCAACCCTAGCACAGAAAGAGGAAAGGATGAGGAGAGAGACCACCAACATTTAGACCGGCCATGTCTGAGCTGGCACTGTCTAACGCAAGGCTCAGCAGGCACCTTATCCTGTATGATCAGAGGATGTCGCAAGCCCCGCCCCCCGTGGTTTTCCCCTCCGTGGTCGGTAATGACAGCATCTGGCATTTTGAGTTGTTGCTAGGAACTGATGGATCAACAACACTTATCATTTGCTACCACTGTTGAGCATGTCTGCGGTCATCATTACCTTCATCACGAGGGTCAGCATCTTCTTCATCCTCATCACTGTCACCACCGTTATTACCACTGTCATCGTCTCCATCACCCCCATCCCCACCATCACCATCCTCATGACAACAGTGGTGGCCATGGTGATGGTGGTGGTGATGGGACGGTGTTGGTAATGATGGTGTTGGTGAGTATTTTGGTGATGGTGATGTTGAGGGTGGTAGTGATAATCACCATCTTCTCTTCCTCAAAATAAGCTCAATTATCACCATCTCCACCATCACCATCATCACTACCACCATCGGCCATCACCATCATCCACCACCGCCATCCATCACATCACCGCTATTACCATCTCCATCACTGTTTGGCAGCATAATCAACAGTGTCATCACCACAACCAGAACCATGGCCACAATCAGCACTGTCAACGTCAGCATCGCTATCATGATCATCACCAGTACCATCCCTCACCATCATCGTCACGTCGTCATGGTTTCACCACCATAATCAACACTGTCATCATCACATCCGTAATTGTGACCACCATCATCCCCATCATCGTCTCTGCCTCCTGCTGTCTCAAAAGCACAGGCATAGGCCAAGCACATACTCTTCATAACAGCATGGCTGTCACTTGACCGGGCCCATGGGAGTGGGCAGAGAGGGCAAAAGAGGACACTGAGCAGTCACCCACCTCTCCGTGGCTGTCCACTGAACCGCACATCCTTTTGACTCCTCCCATGTGGCCTCTGCTGGGCCTCAGAGGACCTGGTGAAACGCAGGGATTCCTGGAACTGGTGGGTGCTCCGTGGCTGGCAAGACTGGAGGTGCTTCCTCTAGTCTAACTTAGCTTCCATCCCTTGGCAAGATGATGCGGCTGCTTGGAGGAGTAGGAAAACTTGCCCAGGGTTTACACCAGGTGCCGTGAACTAGTCACGGGTGTCGCAGTGAACACAACCACTTTGAGAAAGGCACTGGAGTGGCTGTTCCCTCAGGTGGCATCGGGGCTGGCACAGAAAGTGCTCAGCAAGCCGATTCTGAGCCAGTGGATGAAAGATGCATGACGGGGCCGTGGCACTCCCGGATGGGCTCCATGGCTTCCGGGTGGTGCTCCTCCAGTGGCTTCCCTGGGTCCCGCCTGACCAATGACAGTAGCCCCAAAAGAGGGGGAAGGGGAGACAGCTGGCTTCTGGTTGTGCCAACTTTTAATCATTTATGAACAGTTTCCCCCAAGAGGATCATATTTAGCGGAGAGGTAACATCTGTTTGTGAGACTCTGTCTCTGGGAGGCCGCCAGGAAAATCTTGACACTCTGCAATCTGCCACGAGGGAACGCACACATGTGTTCTTTCCTTGCAGCCACCAGGTCAGACCAGAGCATCTCTGCAAAGTGGGCATTAAGATGGGTACTCGGGGGAGATAGGAGGGGAAGCCTCAGGTGTGTGGCAGGTCGGCACCTGGGGAGGGTGGATGCTCTCCTGGGCTGACTCCAAAAGCCCCAGGCCTTTGCCCTCCAGGTGCAGCTCTGGCCAACAGCAGAAGGACAGAGCCAGGAAGGTGGGCCCTCCAGGTGGCTCTGGCTGGCCAGTGGAGGATGTATGCAGGCCCATGTCCCTGGCAGTGGGTGGCAGATGTGGTCAGGAAGGACTGTGGCTGTGGTGAGGACATCAGGAGGGGTGAGAAGGTGGCTGTCCTCTGCCATCTGCCTCACTAGTAGCAGACAGCTCTTGGTCAAGTTGTGACTGTCCTGCTGCTGAAGCAGCCTGTCCTGCTGTCCCCCCCCCACTTCCTTCCCCTGCCACGAAAGGGCACAGGGCAGCAAGGCCAGGAATGGATCCTCTTTGGGAAGCTCCCTCTTAAACCAGAGGCCTCCATCAGACAGTGAGCAACCCAGGCAGGGCTCTGGAAAGAAGAAGCCGCCTCCCAGTGATCCTTGTAGCCTGAGGGCTGCAAGTCTGCAACTCCTCTTCCCCTAAAGGCCTCGGCCATCCAGGCTCTGCCTTTGCCAAACCTTGCCCTGCTCTCAGGCCTGCTCCCCACCCCTACTCATGGCTCCAGTGTCGGGGAGCAGAATCCACCCAGGTGCAGCAGGTAGGTGGGTGCAGGTCCTCAGGGAACCTCTCAGCAGCGCTACGGAGGCCAGGTAGAGGCAGCAGGTGAAGTCTCAGCGGGGATGACAGGGACTCTGCCCACGGGCCAGGTCACAGCTCTGGGACTGAGGGGCGCAAGGGGAGAGACCGGAGCTGGCGCCTGGCCCGGGTGGTGGTCAGCAGCCCCTGCCTGCACCCCGGCTGTGCAGGCCCCAGTCCCTGACCCCTGTCTCCTCCTCTCCAGGTTTGGCTGTGCATCAGATCATCACCATCACCGTCTCCCTCATCATGGTCATCGCTGCTCTCATCACAACTCTTGTCTTAAAAAATTGGTAAGGCCTGGGGGTGGGGGCTGCGGGGCCCCAGGGTGTGCACAGAGAGGCCCAGCTTTGCAAGTTCAGCCCCCGCTGCAGCCCCGGGGATCGCTCTTCCTGGCCCGGGGGGCACTGGCTGCAACAGAGCAGGCTCCTGGGTGGCCTGTCATGGTGGCTCCAGGACGTGGCATCCCGGCTGATGTCGCTCCTGCTCCTAACTCTGTCCCTGGATCCCCATGGACCATGGATGCTGCACTCAGAGCTGATCCCCTCCCATTCTCCCGGGGCCTTCCAGGGAACGGCGGGGACAAGGTCCTGCCGGCAGCAGCCCGGACGGCCTCCTCAGCCTCCTTCCTTGCTCCCGCGGCAGCCGTGTGTCTCTGAACTAGGTCACTGCTTTGCTGTGGGCGCTCACCGTGGCCTGCTCCCTCCTGGAAAGTGGCCTACTTTGCGGCCCGCCTTGCTGGGGCTGCACACCTGGTATGGCCCAGAGACACCAGGGGACTTCCGGTGACCCTGCTGCCCGCAGAATTGCAGAGGCCTCTGCTAGTCCAGTTGCTCAAAGCCCCAGCTCCCCGCAGAGCAGCCCTCCCAGGGGTCCCCTTGTTGCCTGGACAGTGACATAGAGCCAGACAAGGGCACACGAGGAACTGGCACAGAAAGTCTGTCACCACAGGTGACCTGACAGCAGGTGGCAGGAGGGTGGGGCAACTGGGGAAAACCCCTCCCAATGGGCAAGGCCTCCCAGCCACCGCCTGACAGCCGGCAGACAGATGGGGACCTCAGGTGTTCTCTGGGGACTGGAGACAGGACAACACAGCTGCTCACAGCAGTGCTGCTCAGGCAGGGGCGAGCTCAGGGCCTGGACCTGCTGACTCTGTGGCAGGCAGACCCACAGGCTGACTGGGGAGGGGCCTTGCCTCTCCGGAGAGCCGGAGAGCTCTCCGCTGCCGTGACGGGGCCTGGGTGCGCTGCTGGCTTCCATGCTGGCTTCTAGCACTCTGGTTCAGAGCAAGTCCTCAAGGATCTCAGGCTTGCAGCTGGTGGCGAGGGGTGACAGTGACCCTCAGCTGGCTCTGTGGAGGGGCACAAGGCAGGCTGGGCCCGAGGGCTTTGGCATTCACATCTCTCCTTTGGGAGCTGGGCTTTGACAGCCCAGGATGGGGATTCCTCTTCTGGGGACGGCTGAGGCAGGGAGGCTTGCGGGAGATGGACCCTTGCCCTGGTGCAGCCCCATGGGAGGAAACAGTGCCCTTGGCTTCCAAACTGCAGGAGTTTCCCCTGCCACCACCCCTCCTGCCTGCGAACTCAGCACTGTGGGGGCTGCCGGGGGTCACTGAGGTCTCCAGTGCCGAATTCCTTCTGAGACAAGGGTGGGCTTTCTGTGCTCATCCTCGGTGGCCTCTGGAAGCCCCTAAGACCCAGATAAATGGAAAAATAAGGCAGGTGCCAGGGACATCAGGACAGCCCCCTCCTGTGACCCTTGCTTCCAGTTCGTGAAGGTGACCTGGGCTCCACTGAGGATGAGTCCTGGGGCACTGCCACCCGGTTAGACTTCCCAGACTGTCACAGAGGGAGGAACACCCCCACCCCGCCTGTCGCCACAGATCCCACGGAGCCAGGCTCCTCTGGCTGCAAGCTGGGTCAGAGTTTTCATTTCACTGAGACCCTGGTGGGGAAACTGAGTCACACCATGGTCTGGCAGAGAGGCTCTTCTGTCAAATCGGCCTGGCAGTGTGCTCAGCCCCTTTCCTCCCTCCCAACGCTCCCTGCGATAATGGCCACATTTAAAATTCAAATTTTATATGTAAAAAAGAAAGGAGCCGATTGCTTGATTGTGGTTGATCTTTCTGAAGAGGCTGGGAATTACCACCAGATATTAAACGCTGCCTCCCTGACCGGAGGCGAAGCTTGGAGGCGAAGGCGCGGAGGCCCTGGCACCTGCCCGCCCCCACCCAGCCTCTCTCTCCCCAGCTGTGCCCAAAACGGGAACACTCGGAGGAACAGCCACCAGCGGAAGATCAACCAGCAGGAGGAAAGCTGCCAGAACCTCACCGACTTCACCCCGGCCCGGGTGCCCAGCAGCCTGGACATCTTCACGGCCTACAACGAGACGCTGCAGTGCTCCCACGAGTGCGTGAGGGCCTCCGTGCCCGTGTACACCGATGAGACGCTGCACCCGGCGGGCGAGTACAAGTCCACGTTCAATGGGAACCGGTGAGCTCCGGGGTGGGGACGCCGGTCTGCCCGGCTCGCTTGTTTAGAAGGCTTCTGGGAGCCCAGACGGCCACTGTCACCAACCAAGAGACACCAGGTAGATAGCAGCAGGCTCCCCGGACTCCTGGGACACAGCAGCTCCAGCTGAAATTCCCTTCCAGACCCCCCATGTACGTGCAGGATGGAAACACACATCCTCCAGCCCTGCGTGGGGCGCTCGCTGGCCATCGCCCTGGAGTGCGGAGCCGGCCATGTCGTTATCGACCTCCTGAGCATCAGCACATGAGAACTGGTCCCTCCCAGAGTCAGTGTCTCTGAGACTCCGTCAATAAAATGTCAGCCGTGAGTGCAGCAGAAATATCAAATGCCAGGCGCACTCCAGCACCAGACGCTTCTTATTAAATGCTCTTTTTTTATTATTCATGGGTGATCCCTCAAAGAAGACATATCCTAACCATCCCTGGGAATATTTAAGAAACCCTTGAGTCAGCTCCTGAAGGTCTGTCCAGAATTAAATTAAAATATCAATAAGCTATTTTTTTAAGGAAGCATACACTCATGCATCATTTTGTGGATTAAAAAAAAAAAAGTCCCCGACAACTTAAAGATCTTAGGAAGAAATGAGCCCGTCACCAGGCTACCTCGAGGCCCTGGTCAGCAGTGGGGTGAGCAGATAGGGATGCTGCCCAGCTCCCCAGGATCCAGGGCCAGGAGCTGGCGTGGGGCCGCTTCAGGAAAGATCATCTGCTGCTTGTGTGTTGGTTGCTGGCTTTTTCAGGGGCAGGGAGGCAGGGGCCTGGCCACCGCAGCCAGCTGCGATGCCTAGTTCTTGTGCCCTTGTCCTGTGGCAGCAGGAAGCGGATGTCCCCTAAATACCACTCAGCTCACCTCTTGGATCTCCACCTTGGGGTTCTCTCCTTAGACACCCCCTTTCCTCCAGGGGACCAGCCAAGCTTGGAAGGCCCTGAACCTATGGTACACACACACACACACACACACACACACACACATTCTGGATCTCCTTCCAGAGGGCTGAGTTCCTAGAGAATCAGGAAAAACCTTTTCAAACCATTTTATTGAAAGTTTGTGTGTTGGTTTGGATGAGTCCTAGGCAGCCAACCAGTGCTTCAGACCCGGGGGAGAGTCGAGGCTTCAGGTCAGGGGCTTGGGGGTGCCTGTGTGGCATGGAGCACTCCAAGTGCAGGCTCTGTGTCCCTGGCTGGAGGCCTTGGCTGGAGCTGGCTCCTGTGGCCCGTGGTTGTGCTCCACTGCTGTCTGCTGGCCTTGGGACACGGTATGTTAGTCCTCTAGGTGACAGGAGCCGGGTCCCCTCCCTTTCTGTCACATGCAGTGAAGGGCATCGATCTCTGCCCTCAGAGGCACGGACCCTGGCTCTGAGGTCGGCCTGTGAATTCCAAAGCTGAAATCTGAGGATGGCACAGGCACGAGGGAGGCCAACCTTCCCGGCTCCGTGCCAGAGTCCTCCTGCACCCAAATCTGCAGGCCTGGTCCTCCAGCCCTCCTGGGTGCAGCGTTGGTGAGTGACCCCTCCCCAGTGGGCCCATATCAGGCCGGACCTTCCTGGTCCCTGCACAGCTGCCGACTTGCCTGTGTCTTGCACCCACATGTGCAAGCCCACCTGTCTGCTCTCCTCTCTGCAGCTCCTCCTCCGCCGACCGGCATCTCATCCCTGTGGCCTTCGTGTCTGAGAAATGGTTTGAAATCTCCTGCTGACTGGCCGAAGGCTTTTTACCTCCTGGGGCAGGGCGGACGCCAGGTGTCTGTCTCATGGTACGTACCTTTCTTTGGACACCGCCTGTTTCCCCTTGCTCCTCTTCGCTCCTGACTGTGGGGTCACCGCAGGCCTTGCCTGTCTGGCGTGGAGGGTTCCCGCAGCAGCGCCTTGCTGAATGGAAGCCAGGGAGCTGGACCCCAGGCTGCACCCCAGGTTACATGGTTAGAAACACCCCCGTGTCCCTGTGGAGGGGCGGCAGACGCTTGCCGTCCCCAGAACATCACGGCTGTGCCTGTCCTTCCTAAAGAGGGCCTCCGTGAGCGGGGCCTGCTGGGCAGGGAAAGTCACTTCTGGAATCCAGCTCCAATTACAGCTCTCCTCCTCCACGGGAAGAGGCTGGGCCGGCAGCTAAGTGGGCAGGGTCACACCCTGTCGTGTAACTTTGCACCAGGGAGGGTGCCAGGCAGAATGAAAATACAATTTTGAAATACAAAAATAAGAGATAAGAAGGAACATGATAAAGAAAGAAAGTGAGGAGCTGAGACATCTACTAATTTGAAGCCAGGGACCGGTACCAAAGCAGGATGAGTTTTCCACGCTCTGCTGGGCAGGAACATTTGGTTTGCTTTCAGTGATATGAACGTGGATGTTCAGGGCTCTGCGTGCCGGGCTGCTGGGGAGAGGCCACCGCGGTCACGACGGCGAGGGCTGTGTGCTCCCAGCGCACGGGCTGCAAGGGCAACCTCAGGTTTCTGACTTTGCTTTGTGCTCGATGTGCTTTTCTTGCGATGTGGGCGACAGTCCCGCGAGGGTCTCCCATCTGCTCTTTGCGTCCCCCAGAGTGAGTGAACCTCCCGAGTCCTCCCCCTCCTGCGGGGAGGGGGTCCTGGGTCTTGGGTGGGATGTCATGTCTGAACGCGCTCTCTTCCTCACCGCTCACCCTCTGCTTGGGACGCTGAATGGAAGCCTGGAAGTGGTATGGCTGGCGCAGACTGCAGGGTGTGAAGGTGCCCAGGACTCCACTTGTGGCCCTCCGCCAGGCCCCGGCAGCCCGCTGCCATTGGAGTGGGGATGAATCTGAATTGGTCAGTTCTTCATCTTAGCGCTAATGAACTGCACATTAGCACCAAATCCAGTCTCCAGCCCTTCCTCCCTGTCCCGAAGCCAAATGTTCTGCGAGCAGGCCAGGGAGCATAATTGGATTAGACTGGAAACGAGCCACCCTGCAGAGGTCGTGGTGGAGCCCATGGGGCCAGCAGGGAGCAGGCACGGCCTAGCCTTTCTGCGGTGGGGACACTGGCACCGCACATCCCCGAGCTGGGGCCGTGTCTGCCCAGTGGATGCAGCTCGTGGCGCTGCAGACAGCCCCTTTGGCACCGAGGCTGCATGGCAGCAGGACATTCGTTTCTGAGCAGCAGAGCCCGGTTTCCTGGTGAAGCCTGGGCCTGTCCCAGGTCACGTGGCTGCCAGCATCTCTGTCTCAACTTAAGTGCATTTGCCCACAATTCACTGACCTAGGCGGCCTGCACAGCAGCCTCCACTGTGGGCCCATGGACTAGAGGGCACGCCCTGCGGTTCCACGTGACCTTCACTGGGGCACAGCCCTAATGCACATGTTCAAGTGGCAGCTTCTCATCGGACCACGCTAGGCGAAGGAGCTCATCTGTCCTCCCCACAGTCCCTTTCACCGGGGAAACTGAGGCTGGGGGGAGGTAGTGACTCGAGTGGTGCCGGGCAGGTTGTCAGTGCAAGGATGGGTCAGCCCCAGGCTACCTGGCCACTGCACCCCTGCTTGAGCCCGGCCTCACTGCGGGTCCTGGCCAGGCTGGAGGAGAGCTGGGGTGGGGGTTGAGGCCAGGATCCTCAACTAAGCCCGCAGCCCAGAAGCAGCCAGCGCACGCCACAGGGCTGAGACGCAGCTCCCAAGCACCCCAAGCCTGAGCCCAGGGGTCTCCCGTGCCCAGATTAGAGCCATGACATCAGCTGTGCAAAGTGTAATTGCTCCAGAAAACCCTCCTTCTCCTCCCTCCCCTTCTCTGCTCCTGCACAGAGACACCAAGACCCCACAGGGAGTGGCGCTGGCCGCTCTGCCCACCCACCACCCCAGGAGGGAGTGCAAGATGGGGGTACCCAGATGGGCGACCCCATTTCCACAGGGGATGGCTCTGTCCACACAGCCGGAGCCCCTCCCTGCGGACCCCTGACGGGCAGGGAGTGGAGTCCAGAGGACCAAGAGCCATCGAGTCCAGCTTGCTTTGAGTGGGCTGAGCTCAGCTGCTGCCTCTCTTGACACAAAGCTGTGGCTCCCGTGGACAGGGACCAGGAGGCTGTATATGAGGCCTCACTAGTTAGTTCCTCATAAATGCTTCCAGCCCCTTCGCCGCCAGTGGGACAGACTGTCTGTCACTCACGGGGACGAGAGCATGCAGGCTCTCAGTACCCCTGACTCTTCTAATGAATGCTCAGACATGGACACCGAGAGGAGAATAACCGGAGAGCTCGCTCAGATTTACTAGGGTACTTACTGTCCCTTAAATAAATAGCAATTAATACTGAAACATTTAATTAAGGTTTAAGAGCCAGTGGAGATATTTATCTCTCGAATAGCTGTCCAGACTCTCTAAATGCATTTTTAATGATGATGTAGCAGCCTGTGATCACACGGGTCCTTGTCCTCACGCCAACCTGTGAGCACGCGTGGGCCCAGCGGTGGTCCCTGATCAGGCTGCGGGACAGATGTGCGCCATGCAGCCCTGCTGCCACATTAAAGATCCCACCTCTTCGGTGGGGCCAGACTGCTCCGGACGTGGACAGAACAAAGCTGCCCTCCTCCGTCCAGCGAAGGGAGCCTCGGACCCACAACCTCGTGGGCCCCTCTGTCACTTCTCACGGAACAAGTACACTTCAGAGCCCCGTCAGCGCGACTTCCGTGCTTTCCTGCCGGAGGCGCTTTCTTCCCCGTGGAGCCTCGGAAGCCGTGAAGCCACTCGACTCCAGGCCAAGTGAGACACAAATCCCCATGTTCCTATTTTCAAAAAACACTTTGAAGACATAACTAACAAAAAAAAAACCAGGAAATGCACCCGAGCTTTCCCACTTTGTTCTTTAAAAAATACATGAATAGAAGAGCAAACTTTTGTAATTCAAAGGAAAGCTTTTCTCAAAGCAACCTCCAGGCCCGCCAGAAGCAGAGCTCCCTGAGACCAGGCACCAAGGGACCCCAGGCACTGTGTCCCTCTCGGTCACAGAGTCACCCAGTGAGCTGTCTCCTCAGAGCAGGCCCTGAGCCCCATCCTAGGGAGCCAAGGGGTTGTCACGCTCTCTCCCTCCAGGCGCCATCTCCTGGATGGCTCTGCAGTAGGCCCGCAGCTTCCCTGCCTCGGCTGGCTGAGGCATCTCCAACGTGGGTCTCGTGTCCCTCCGCCTCTGCCCTTCGCCTGGTTCCTGCTCTCTGGCTGCGCAGCCCCCGGCCCGAGCCCCTGGAACGGCAATCCGGCCCCTCCCGGAGTCAGGTTGGGACAGCAGAGCAAGCTGCGCCTCGGAGCCTCCTCTGGGCCTGATGCTGAGACAGCACCCGGCGCTTGAAGGACAGCCCCAGCCTTGGCTTCGAAGTGGCCATTGCAGCTACGGTCCGGTCTCCCTCCCTTCCCCTCTCTGCCTCCCTCTTTTCCTGTAGACCTGGAAAATGCTCCTTTCCCTTCGTGGCCAAGCCATGGTGGTTTCAGGGGCCCGAACCCTGTGCAGGTGGACCCTCTGCATGTACCTCTTAGGGGCAGAAGAAGAGGGTTAAGCCCCGGAGGATGCCTCTTGCGCGGGGACTCAGGACAAAGCTCTCTTTGGGGCACAAGTCTCTCCTCAGCTTCTTCCAGATCTGGTTCTCACCCTAGGCCGGCAGAGCTGGACTCCCAGGAGCCACAGGTGGCCAGGTGGTGATCCTTGTCCTTGGGGAGTTCACGCGCACACATGTGCATCTAAAAGCGACCGCAGTTTGTCCCACACCTGAGAAGTAACAGGACAGGACAGGAACGGGCAGAAATAAGGAGAGACACATCCAGAAAGGGCAGGGGGCCCAAGGAGCCTCTGCCACCGAACCCCAGGAATCTGAAGCTGTAATCTGCAGGTCTGGATCAGGACGCAGCGTGGAGCTCAGCGAGGAAGAGGAGAAAGAAGAAGGGTGAAAGGGCCCTCACCACATCTGCCTCCAGATCCTGTTCATCACCCACATTCAAGCTCTGTCCACGGAGCCCCAGCACCCCTCCCCGGAACCACTACACCACTGTCTGTCTCTGCGATCCTGACCACTCGGGTCCCTCCTGTGGCTGCGGCTGTGCAGCCTCTGTCCCGACAGTTTTTGACTTGAAAACATCTGAATGAAGACGGGTACTCAAGAGGGGTGTTTCTCTTGGGATTAAATCACCTCGTTTCCGAAACCTTTCCTTTCCCCAAGTCTGGGAAATGTGGAGGGGCGGGGCAGGATGAGGTCCCTGGGGTCCATGCTCCTATGACAGGACATCCCATCTCTTCATTCACGGAGGCACTGGAGCCCCAGCAGGGAGGGGGTCTCACAGTGGCTGTAGTCTGGACCTGGTAGCTTTGCCCAATCAGGTGTCGCTCGGGGTGGCAGGTGGGCCGAGGTGACCCTCAGAGATCTGGCTCCCACAGTCTCAATCTGGGTGCCTGGGAAGGACCCCTGTTGGATAGACTTCGGGGCTGGGGCTCCAGGAACAGCAAGGGCCCCTTGCTGAGCAGGAGCGGCTACTCTGCGGCGACCAGCCACACCGCCAAGCCCAGCACGCGTCCCGTGTCCACCTGGTGGCCTGAGCACTCTGTTTCCCCAGGCACTGGTGGAAGAGCAGCACACCCCGTCTGTTGGGGACAGCTGGGCGACAGGCCCCGCCTGCCTGTCCTCGGACCTCCTGCGGAGCTCTTAGAAGCCCATGTTCATAGGCCCTGCCAGGAGGAAGGTTCTGGGCCTCCATGGTGGCCAGGAGTCCGTTTCTGAGAACACCGGAAGATGATGGGGTGGAGCCGGCCTGGCCCCCCGTGCTCCAGCTGAGGGCTTCTCCGGTTTCTCTCAAACGGGGCTCCTTGGCACCCCCACCCCATTCTCACCTGTATCCTCTGCACAGACCAGGATGTGCGGGCAATTCCTTTCTGCCTGCAGCCTAAGGGGTGCCGGCGGCAGCTCTGAGCCACCCCATCCCCCTACCTCAGGTGCCCCTTTGAGCAAACATGCCCACTGGCAGAGCAAGAATGGGGTCCAGCCCCTGTGCATACCCAGGAGTGCTGGTACTGTCCAACGCCTGGGCCAGGGTGACCTGCTGGGTCTCTCTGTGCCAGGGGACTGAGCCCATTACTTCCTAAGGCATCCACAGGCTGGGTTGGCGCCCCTGACTTTGGGCCTGCTGCAGGCAGCTTACCTGGCCTGCGTACATGCAGGTGAGGCAGGTATCACCTCCCTCCTCTCTCCAGCAAGGTCCCCTTCTAGGGAGACCCAAGAGGGCTTTCTTCTGAAACGACTCAGGAGTATCTCAAAGTTCTGGCTTCAGGGAGCCAACAGCTGAGCTGAGGGGTGGAAGGGAAACTTTTCTTCCTCTGCCCAGGAGCAGAGCAGGTGCAGCTCTGGCCCGGTCCCTTCGTAGGAAGCGCTGGGCACCGCAGATCACAGTAATGAATGCAGCGGTCAGAGACGGCTTATAGCCCCAGGATTTGTGGTTTCTTGCAGTTCCCAATGCCAGTTCTCGTGAGGCATCCTCCCTTTCCTGGGCTGGGGGAGCAGGAGGGGACCTGGACTGCATGTGGCGGGGGCCCCCACAGCCTCCCCACGCCTGGTCCTGCTGCCTGCTTTTAATCTCTTCTTGTTTTCTTTCCATGCAGGATTCCGTTGGTGAACCTGTAAAAACAAAACAAAAATACAAAACCCCAAACTAAACTGTCTAAGGGGGAGGGTCCCCGCACCTGCCACTTCTGTCTGCCGGTGGGAAACGCATAGCAGCCGCTCTAGGCCAAATATATTTTTGTAAAGATGCTCACGCCTATGGGTGACTGCCTTCTCCAGTCTTCTCCGGAGAACACAACAAAGACACGCGAGGAGGGGACTGGAGACCAAGAGACCAGGTGGCCACGGGAATGGGACAGGAGGAGGCACCGATGCCTGGGATCTGGACCACGATTCTGAACCTGTGCCAATAATACCATTATGTGCCATGAACTGACCTGAGAGGCCCGGCCCCGAGCCGCAGCCGAGCGAATCACGCGTAGAAATCTTACAGAAAACAGGGGTGGGAATCTCTTCCAATAGAGTTGCTATTTCTGGTTATTATACATATATAAATATATAAATACCAACAGACACACACACACCCTTTTTTTGTACTGTAGCAATTTTTGAAGATCTTCAATGTTCCTTTTTAAAAAAAGAATTGTGTTATAGCTTACAAAATCTGATTTATTTAACATGCTTAGTATGAACAGAATTAAACTGATGTTTTCTACTCCTGCAACTCACCACGTACACACACACACACACACACACATGCACACACGCACACATGCACACCACACTCACACCCACACACGCAAACACTCACGCATATATACGCATATATTGGAAATACAGTTCCACAGGTGAGCATATTCTTTATTCTTCCTGGTGACCTGATAGTTCATCACTGCTCATTCCGGGGACAGCTGGACCCTTCAGGGACGCCCTGCCTTGGCTGGTATCTGCGGAGTGACGACAAACATGTGATGTGTTATCTTGAGCCAGATCGAAGAATGCCGTGGTTTCCTATATATATGTATACACACGTGCATAAGTGTTACCTTTCTTCATTTAACCATTTGAAGATGCTACCTAACAGCCGTGCGCACGCTGACGTAGCTGGCTGCTGCTAGACGGGCCCAACTGAGCACCAGGCTGGGTGGGCGGTGGATTCTCAGACTTGTGTTACACAAGCATAGACTGAATTAAAGAAATTTTCCAGTTCCAAAAAGTAAAGGAATACATCCTTCCCGCGTGTGTGCGTACGTCAGTCAGGGCAGCGCTCAGAACGTAAGAGGGCTTGTTTTGCTTGGCAGTGAGACACGGTGATCACGTGCGTGACAGCCCGGACTGCTCTGGGGTCCTGGCCTGGATTCTGCTGCTTTTTCTGGGGGCCGAGGGTGGCTGTGCATGCTGGTGGGGGCTGTTGGGAGACGCCCTTCTCTCGTCAGCTCCCAAGGCCTTCTGTGGTGTGGCAGACCCTGCCACAGAGCTTCCTGGAGGAAGTAGGACCCCAGCTGAAGCCTGGTGCCAGCAGGTGCTCCCTGCACCACTGTGGTTGATGCTGTAGTCATCCCGGTCATCTGGGTTCACAGGCCCAGACCTGCTGTAGGTAGCGGGCACTGCCAGGGACGTGGGCTGCCATCTTGTGAACCCACACTCTTCCAGAGTAGAGGTGGAAGCCCAGAAGTAGTGTGGGGTCCGTCTCCAAATTGTGATTCCTTTGAGTGGCCCAGGTGTGGCTTGGGTTTAACCTTGAGGGAAAGCCCAGGCTGAGCGAGGGAGGTCACAGCCGGACAGGTGGCTGCACCTGCCCTGGAGCAGCCAGGCTGCCAAAATTCTACTTCATCCCTGGGACCGAAGTTCCCTCAGAAACCCCTTGAAGTGGGCTCGAAACACTCCCTTTCGTGCCTCCTGGACGCTGTGAGAGTGAGGGAAACGTGAGGAAGACCACGGTGTGCCCAGTCCTGTCCGGTTGGCATCCGAGTGGCACTCAAATGTTGGGAAGCTTGGTTTCCATTTTGCTCTGTCCTCACCTACCCAAGACTTTGGCATACACCAAGTAGCACCAGTGGCTGCCCCTGGCCTCAGCCCCTCCCCAGGCTCTTGACTCCCTGTGTGTCCTCTAGCCCCTGTCCCTCTGTCCTCAAGTCTTCTCAGTTTGGTGTGGGCACCCGGTGAGGACCCATCGGTAGGATGTGATGGGAATCTGTCCCTGCAAAGATGCACCTTGTCCCCTCGGACGCAGACCCTGGGCTGCCCTGAAGTCTTCCAGAGTCCCTGGGACCCTGAGCTTCGAGGGGAACTCTTAGAGAGACAAAGCCCCTCAGTCCTGCGGCAGCCACTCCAGCATGGGCTTAGGGCAGGCAGCGGGGTCCATGTGGGCACAACCCAGACCCGCAAAGGCTGCTCACTGAAGAGGCTGGTGCCTGGCTGCCCTTTCCCGGTGCCCAGGAGGGGAACTGTGAAGAGGTTTTACTTTATTCTTGGTGTCCACCTTTCCCCTCCCCTTACTGCTGTGGAGATGGCATGCGCAGGGCTCCTGTGGCTGCTCAGGGTCTAGGGGAGCCTGGTGGGCATGCACGCCACTGCCCACAACCTTCCTTGGCCTCGGGCACAGCCCTGAGCCTTAGTGTTCCCTCTTCTCACCTTGACCTCTGACATCCAGAGTCCACTTTCAGACACCCCCTCCCAGAGCCCTCCTTGCAGAGCCTTCAGATTCTTTTTCTTCATGAAGAGCAGTGGCAGGTGTGATGTGCTTTGGTGAGGTCCCCAAATGTGTGTTCGTCTCTGCTGCATCCCTTCAGTGTCCCAGCCATGGCCCCTGAGACCGAGCCGGCTCCATCACTCACCCGTCGACCCTTCAGGGTTTTGAGTCACCTGGGTTTGGCTCTTGGTGGTGTCTGGACCATCTTGTTGCATGTTCAAGTCCATTTCTTGGTCTAATCACTTCTAAGCTGGATTCCACTCTCACCTGGCTAAGATACAGGTATAGTTGCTTTTGTTTCCAAGTTTGGAGTGTGAAAGGAAAGAGTCTCCTGCCCTGGGGAGAGAACTTCCTGATCCTTTCTTGCTGGGCTCAGGTTCATCCAAGTCCAAGCAGAGCCAAGCCACGTGGCACCCCTTCTCTGCCCAGCTCCCCCACCCCCACTTCCCATAGCATGTGTGGTTGAGAAGTGACACCGCAGGGCAGGCGGGGGATGCTGACATTCCACGTGGCATCCTCCCCGCACAGACAGAGGGACCACTGCCTTCCCCCGGGGACCTGGTCTTCCCAGTGCCCAGTCAAGCAGACCTCTGCTGCTGCAGCCATCTCCCAGATGCCCCTTCGGCCCTTCTTTCTACACTTAGAAGCCCAACTCTCCGGGAATTTCCCCGACTCTCTGAATGTGACCACCAGGCGATCAGTTGTTACCACTGTGACCCTGCCGTCTGAAATCCATCTTTCTTCTCTAAAATATATCATTCTTCACAGCCATGTTTGACTCCAGGCAGAGCCCCATCTCCCACAGGCAGCCCTTGTGGGTAACTTCTGTGTTGATGCCCAGGCCACCATCCGGGTCTTAAAAGAACACATCGCCTCAGATCATTTTTACTTGGATGCTCTTGCCCATGGAGATGGATTCCATCTGTTTGCTTCTTCTCTCAGACAGTCCAGGATCTTCTGACACCAATGAGGCTGGGCTGACCTTAAGCTCTTGGAAGACAAGACAGGGAGTGGGGCTTAGTCTGGGACCTGCAGCCCATTCACAGGCAGGCTGGATTGTCCTAGTTTTTCACTTCAAAATGGCACCAGGACAACCTTCCCTTTGCCTGTCTTGGACATCGCGACCTCTTTCATCGGGACAATCCCTGGGCACATGAGTCTCCATCTCCCTGGGCTGTCTGTCTTCTCCTCCACTGACACCCCTCACATCACGATAGGTGAAGACAGAGACTGAAGCCATTCTTGCTTCCACTTGTGAGTTCTCTGCGAAGGCACCATGTGCTCAGGAGGTGAAGAAGAAGCCACTATTCCTGCTGTGCTCTGATTGGCTGAGCATTCATCAGTGGCTCAATCAGGAAGTACTTGAACTTCTACCATGCTGGCCCAACGGCGGGAAGCAAAGGGATCATGGTCCTGCCCTATGGCTTTTGCAGATAAAACAAAGGAATACATAAAATAATTTGCAGAGATAAGTAAGCAGTTGAGGGACGGGGAGCAGTGATATGAAAGACAAGCAGGGGGTGACATTGCCTGTGACTTCTCCTGCTGCCCTCCGTCTTCTGTTTACTGAGGGGTGGTCTAGGGTTGGATGGATGGAGCAAGACAACTTTAGTCTTCCCTCCCTCACAGCTGGGAACAGATGTCTGATCTGTCACAAATGTCTCTGCTGGGTCTCCACTAGACCCTCGATCCGGGTCAGCCAGGTCTCCAGGAGGACAGGGCCGTCCCTCCTAGACTAGAGGCAGTGCTTTGTAAACACCCCCAGCACCGAGCACATAACTTTGTCCTCTTAAACAACATCTGCTTTTAAGGAAGCAGCTCTTCTGAAGCAGGCAGTGATTCATGTAATTTTGGAACGGTTACTTTGGTGTTGTTTGTCAATTTCTCTGCCACACTCTTTTTTGATTGTTTGTTTGTTTCCCAGTGTAAATAGCACAGCCCACTAAATGAGCCAAATTCTCATCATCCTGAGTCTTTGATTATTCTTCCCACTTATGTTGCCTTGATGCTCTGCCTGCGAAGAAGATAAACTCAGAGCCTGAATTTGTGTGTTTGTTAGTCTAGTGTTACCTGTGGGATTTCCGGGGAGGACTGGAATGATCGGTTGGCATTTTGAAATATGCCAGCAGCCCTTCCTTCCAAAGGGTGTGAAGCCCGGTTATGTGCAGTTTTGCATAATTTCTGGGCTTAGAGCTTGCTTGCATTTGGAAGGTGTGGCTAGAGAGGGGCTTAGGCAGGGAACTTCTATCTTTTCAATCACCCTAACCATCCAACAAACAAAAGAAGAGACTTCTTCTGCCCTCAGATTATTCTAGAAAGAGCTCAGCTAGCATGCGTGCAGTAACCAATCTAGAGTTCAAGGCAGTCACCGTGTGTGGCCAGGTGAGGCTCACTGTGCACGGCTACTCTTATGCAAAGGGCATCACATCACTTGCACTGTGCAGGGGTGGCCTCACCTTCCCCACCAGAAACAGGAAGCAAGCCTGCTAGAAAAGCCAGCCATTTCCGGAAGTGCTCAGGTCCTTACCCAACTCTGCTCTGTTCCTCTCTGCTGACTGAGCCAGAAGCCAGAAGGAAGATATGCTTGCCTTGGGCTCCTAAGGCAGTGGTTTGTGGACAGCAGGGTGCTGGGAGATTCTCCCTTATGGATCGCCAAACACTCCATGCCCATAAATGTACAGGCATGCCCAGTTGTGAAGACAACTAAAGAGAAGGATCAACTGGTTTGAACTAATGGTCAACTAGGGGTCTGCATTGGGGCTAAAATTGTACAGTGAATCATTCCAGGAGCTCTATGGTCCTTTGCTTTGGATGGAGTCTCTCCTAAATGTCCTGGAGTTACTCGTGTAGAATCAGGAGAGTCTTTTTGAAGGAATCCATGAATCTAAGTTGTAATAGTACAGTCTGGACTTCAGAGGGGTGATGTTACATGGGGCCACCCTTACCCATCTGGAACACCTAAGATGGAAAGAGTTTAACCACTGGTGAGAAGAGGGGGGGAAAGGGAACAGAGACTATATAAATGTTTTCTCGTGTAAGCTAGAATCACAATACACATATGTCATAGATAATGTTTGATTAAGTGGGTTAATATACTACGTCCTGAGAGTTGTGGGGACATCCCGAGGGGGCTCTTGTAGGAATCTTGAATTCCACAGTCCCACATCTGCTGGGTAATGCGTAGCAGGCATGAGTGCGGAGAGCATTGTGTTGTAGGAAAGTCCTTATGAAAGTTAATTAGTTTTGTCCCAGCTGGTCTTTCTCTTAAAACAGAATTCTCTGGAGTTTTGAGTTTTCCATGTGGAAAACTCAGTTATCAGCAACACACTCAGTTGTGAGCAGCACTACATCACTGTTCCTTGGAAGCTTCCCTCTGGCAGGGACCTGGTCCCTAACCAGCTGGTTAGTCTTCACCGGGTCCTGAAATCCTGTAATGTCCTTTAGCGGTGATGTGTGTACTTCAGGTTGCCAAATGTTAGTTAGTGCTGAGCTGGCAAAGTTATCGCTCCCAAGAAATCAGAGACAGCTTTGGCCATGAAGAAGCAAGAACACTGTGTAGCCCCAAGTTCCGTTTTTGTCACTGTTACGCCCCATGAAGACATGCAGCTACTAAGATTTGGACAAGTGGCGCTTTGAGGACCCCAGCATGATCAGTTCAGTTGATTGCACAAGGAACTGAAGGAGCTAATGTGTTTCCATCTCAGGGCCCCGAGACAAAACTAATTAATGAGATCACTCCACTCTGCTCTCTTCCCCCAGCATCCCAAGCCCACAGGGATGATTTCAAGCCCACTGTGATGCCCTAACCCCAACTTCTGGCCTTCAGAGACCGCCTGGGCTTCAGACAGAGAAGGGGTTTTGCTGAAGTCTCAGGCTTTGACCTCCCTGGAAGGTTGAACAGCGAGACGTAGCGTTACTCGACAGTTTCTCCACCAGGGCAGCTGCCACATCCAGAAGGAGCCCCTTCCTCTGCCTGCTGCTGGATGGGGGTGGGGGCTCCACTTCAGTGTTTCCCCCACATGCACATGGATGCCTAACATCAAGCTGTGTAGCCACCTGCAGCTTGGGGTCTACAGAGCCACACTTTCTCTGTGTGTACACCAAGTCAGCGTGGCCCTAGAAAGCTCTGAGGAGATGGCTTTCCTACAGTGGTCCTGCAACAGGGTGTATCCTCCCCTGAGCCACCATGTTCTGAGTGCAGAGCCCCTAATGCAAAGAGCACCACTGGCCTTGAAAAGCCAGTGGCCAGTCCAGGCATTTGGCCACCCCCTCCCGGAACTGAACTGCCAACACCCACAGACATGCTTTGTTGTACTTTCTTCTCTCTCTCTCTCTCTCTCTCTCTCTCTCTCTCTCTCTGTGTGTGTGTGTGTGTGTGTGTGTGTGTGTGTGTGTGTGTGTTCTCTCGCATTTGGGTCACTTTCTCTAAAGCCAGAGAGTGAAAGAGCCCCAGCAAAGTTAGTTCTCAGTCAAGGGACAATAACTTTGACCCTTAAAGATGAATTCCCAATGGGAGTGACACATGAGGATTCTGCAAACCTCCCGGAATAATCACGTATTGCGCTGGTTCATGCAAGGCTAAGAACGGGGCCTGTGCCATCTAAAATGTGGGAGGGAGAGGTAGGAAGTTGAAAAGTTTTGGTATGAAATATCGAGATTTGGGGAAAATGTGGCTAGCTTGCAGAGGAAGATAACAATTTTCTTAAAGGTCCGAGTTTTGGGTTTTAAATTTTCTCTTCTTCTAGCAGTCTCATTAGAATCAGTCATCCCTTGTAATTTCCCGGGGAAACAAGATGGCGGGCAGTAGAATCCAGGGCGGGTTTCCCCCAAGTTAAAGGCATTTGGTGAAAGCAGACCGCCAACCACAGAGCTCCACAGAAACTGTAGTGACCTTGTGGATTAAATTTATTTAACTTACATGATGTGAGATGAATGGGTTTACCAGCAATGCCCTGTCACTCTACCCCTTTCCTACTGAATGAAATCTTCCTCAGCTTTTAGACCTACAAATGATCAAGTTGCTTTGGGAGAAACCATGCATTGATTGTATTTTTAACATCTTTTGCTTTTTAAAAACTAACACGTTTATTGAAAATACATAGAAAGTGCCAATAACCAAATACAGGGGAAATATCTGGAGCCTGGTGATTGTTTAGTTTGGTGGAAGCTGTTCATTAAATACTGAACATGTGGGGACAAGTCCCAAAAATCTCTCCATGGTCAAGTTGACCGTGGGCACTGGGCCTGGCCCCAGGGAGTGTTTTATTGAAAAGTCTAGTAAGCCTTCCTTTGCTTCCTGGTTGGTTTAACTTGCTGTTGACTAAAGTCATCGTCGTGAGAGGCTTTCTGAGAAGTAGAACAGGTTGTTGGCCATTTGGATGTTTGGCTTTCACAGTGTCAAGCATTGGCCGTTGGGTACATCTGGACATTGGTGGAAAATGCTTAGAGAAACTCTGAATGGATTTTGCACAGGGGTAACTACCCAAGAATGTCATATCTGAGGGACAGAGGACCATTTCCTTTTCGGTTCTCCCCATGTGTTTACATAACCCTTCAACTCACCAGGTCCCATTACACAAATTTATAGAGTCAGAGGTCATTGCCCCGACTCCAGCTCTCCAGCTCCCCCATGGAACCAGAAACTCAGTCTATGACCGTGAACCCCAGGATGAGAATTTAGCAGCTAGGGCCACATTGGCCTGTTTTCTCGCCAGTCTAAGTGGAATGTTTCAGAACTAATTTCCTCCGCGTTTCTGATGTACGGCAAAAGCTGGGTTTATTTTGCTCTGCCTAAATTATTTTCTGATACAATAAACTGTTTGCTGGTTATTTATACTTTTACATGGAGCACTTGTTCTTTTTCAAAAGGGAAGCAGAACTCCCTGTTTACATGTTCTTCATAGATCGATGCCACAGCCGTCTCTATGGACAGATTTATGTGTCATCCTCCTGGAACGGTTAAACGACTGTGGTTTAATATTGTGTTTTTCCTTAAACGCGTATCATAATTATGTTAATGAACAAACATGACACAATATATTTTGGCGGGGTGGGGGGCAGGTGGCTGGGTGTAATTTCCTTACAGGTGAACTTTTATTCCAGATTTTTTTAAGTTGTTTCTGTATTTCAAAGCTATGTATTTGGAAAACATTGTAAATGAAACACATATATATTGACTTTCCTCTGTATATTTAGTACTCTGATATTGCTATTAAAAAAAACATAATATAAAAAAGAACAATCAACGTGAGTTCAGGCCATGACCACTGAAGGAATTTTTTAAAATGTTACTTTTTACTTTTTTATTTTTAAGGGTATTATCTGAGATAGCCTCTAAAAATATGGCCACTTATGTCTCCACTCCATGGTCCAGTCCAAGATTTTCTCTGTAGAAAGTCATTATCTCCAAACTGGTGCTCCACCCCACTAAAGGACTAGGAAAACCTCCCTGGCCTCTGTGTTTTTGTCCTGGGGTCACCAGGAATATTGCACAGAACTGTACTGGAGACCATGATGTCCACAGGTGCAGGCTTGGGGGTTCCCAGGACTCTCAGATGACAGGGTGAAGCCGGCTACCATCTGCCATTGCACCTGCTGAGGAAGCCACTCCCCTGGTTGCACATCAGTCCTGGGTTTCTATCGATGCACCTGCACCCAGGTGAGATGCTCCTGAAGGCCTGAGGTGGCAGAGTTGGACACATTGGAACTCACATAGTACTAACAGAGGGATCAGGGCGCTCTGGTTGCCTCCAAACAGGCAGAGCTGGGACGGCTGGCTTGTGAGCAATGTACCGCCTAGACCAGCAGCTCAGAGAACATCTGGCCCTGCCTGGGCACTTCCAGTTGTCCCAGCTGGGCACAGCGTGCTGCTGGCACAGAGGAATAGGGATCCTGCTATACACATCCAGGGCACTCGCAAAGGGTGACCCTGTTTAAAGGCTGAAAACCACACTCCAGACCCACAGAGGACACAGCTTCCCTCAGCTTCTGCCCAGAGGGGTTCACAGGTGTGGTTGGGGTTCTCCTGCCCCGGCCACTGGAGCTAAGGCTCAGTCTAAGGAAGTGAGACTGCCAGGTACCCTTGCATCAGGAAGCTCCCTGGGCAGCCAGGTACCTCACATTGGCTAAGCGCCTTCTATGCAGCTGATGTCAGAACCACCAAGGCCAGATGCATCACCGATGGTCCTACTGCCACATGGGATAGAGCATGACAGAAAGGGGGGCCCTGGATTTTGAAGACCCTTTAGCCAGACAGGGGCACCAAGCTGGGCCTCCTCAGCTCCTTACCAAAGCTACTCTGCATCAGCCAGGCTCAGGCTGCCTCCAGAAGCCGGTGTGACCCGCCTGTGGTTCCATTTGCTAGCCAAGGCCCAGGACCAGCAGCTGAAAGGCGGGAGGGAGGAGGGAGCCGGAGCAAGCTCACAGCCCAGCAACACAGCCAAGCAGACCGGCAGGTGAGAAAGGACCCAGCTCAAGAAATAGCTTCCTTTATCGCAGAACCCTTTCAAAAGCACAGAGGAGCCGCTGATTAGGAGCGGGGTCCAGCCTTCCTTTCCAACCCGGGAGGAAGGAATGCGCTTGCCCGCTAATTGGTCCTCGGTGGCCTGCTGCAGAGGGGGACACACACACAGCGCCCCAGGGAGCTATGAGGAGCCTGCCCACTGTCCCGGCTCCTACCACGCCTCTGTCTGGCTTCCTCTGCCTGCAAGGCTTCCCTAGTGCATGCTGCTGTGGGCTGGCAGATGGCTGAAGTGACCTCCGGCTCCCCAGGGGGCCTCTCCGGAGCCCACCAGGGGCTTAATGCCTTAGACCATTGATGAATGGGATGCATAACTGTCTTTAACAAGCAGAAAAAACAATGCCACTCTGGTCATTTAACTGATTTAAACAAATCAACAGCCTGGATACCATTAAAATAAACTCAATTTGCTCACCAGTGAGAGGGGGAAATTGGGTTTCTAGTATCCATTTGCTAGTGCATAGTGCTCTTGTCTTTGAACTGAAGCCAAGAAAATAAACACGGGGTCCCCATATGGCTGGATACATTTAGCAGAGCTGCCTACAATAGGTTTCTAAATATGTGAGCTCATCAGAAACATCGGAGCCCCGGGCCATGGCCGCAGATGGAGCGAGCCTCCCTCCA
Source organism: Chinchilla lanigera (assembly GCF_000276665.1). Classification (NCBI taxonomy): domain Eukaryota; kingdom Metazoa; phylum Chordata; class Mammalia; order Rodentia; family Chinchillidae; genus Chinchilla; species Chinchilla lanigera. Next base: position 7,331,760 of record NW_004955486.1, on the reverse strand, counting down.
GTGCAGGAAAGGGGCCGGACAGGATGGGACTGAGGGGATGTGGCCCATTTCAAGATCTCTTCAGCAAATATCCCTGCCACTTGTGGGGCAGGTGAGGAAGGAGGGGAGATGTGTTTTCAGGGAGCAAAGGGCATCCATACCCCCTCCCTTGAAAGAAACTTGTTCCGTGCGTTAGAAGTCAAAGGTGCGGTTGGATGTGCTGCAAAACCAAGGTTCCCAGGCTGGAGCCAAAGTGGGAAGACTCCAGACCAGCGACCCTGCAGTCTGCAGTGCCCCGTGCCTCATAAGCAGCGGTCTCCAAACCCTTCTATCCCCTGAGCTTTCCTGACGGGCTTGACTGCAGAGCCCATAACTCGGGCCTGTGTTGGTGCCAACGCAGGACGACAGGTTCCCTTCAGGCAGTGGCTGTGCTCGGGTGCACCCTCTGCCTGGCACAGAGGCATTTGGCGCTGTCCGGAGACTTTCTCTTCATGACCACACAACACTCCTGGCCTCTACTTCGATATGGCAGTATCCCAGGTGCACAGTCTGAACCCTCATTCCCCAGTTTGGCTTTGTCCTTGGACCTGGCCTGAGTAGTCTGTCAGGGTGTCCTAACAGAGCACCACGCCTGAGGTGGCTAAGAGCAACATGCGTGTCACCTCCCAGCTCTGGAGGCCTTGACTGAGGTCAGCTGGGCAGCGCTGTGCCCCTTTGAGGACTCCAGGGAGGCTCTGTCCCAGCTCCTGGCATTTGCTTGTCTCATGACCCCATTACTCCGGGCCACAGGTGGCATTTTCCCTGTATGCCTCTGTATCCAAATCTCCCTTCGTTTATCAGGACACTGCCGGACTGGATCAGGGTCCACCTTACCCAGCATGATCTCATCTCAACCTCCCGCATATACAATGACCTAAGCTTCTGGGGTCCTGGGGCTTCGTACTTCCACATATGAATGGGAAGCACAGTCCAGCCCTTTCCATGAGGGTTGCGGAGAGATGTCATAGCATTTCTGAAACCTGCCCCTTTCCTTTGTTCTCTGTTTTAAGGAAAAAAAGGTGGGGGGGAACTGGGGGAGAAGGAAGCAAAACAAAGAATCTGACGTTCTCCCTCCCCCCTCTGAGCCAGCAGCCTGGCCCAAGAAGTGCCAGCCTCACCCTTGGTTCCAAGACTGCCAAGTTCACCCAGAGGCCCAGCCTGCCGTGAAAAGGGGAAGCAGCTTCTTTCACCTGACTGCACTCAGAGCGGTGCGCGTTCGTGGTTTCAGGTTGCCCGGCAGAGGTGAGGCAGCTGCCGTGGCTGCGTGCTGTAATAAAACTTGGGCGAGAAGGCGGTGCAGAATGCAGAATGGCTCACACAGACAGCAGCTGCAAACGCAGAGATTGACTTTTTTTCTCCCTCTATTTGCATCTGTGGTTTCTTATTTCTGTTTCCTTTCCTTCCCCGGGTTTCTGAGCTGCCTATCTGGCTGCTGCACACTTTGTTTTGCATCGTGAGAGGCCTTTGGTCAGGATCTGCCGCTTGGCTGGGGGAGGGAGGCCAGTGCTGTGGGCCAGAGACACTTGCCAACTTTCCCTGTGGTGGGTGGGCTCTTCCTGGCACCGGCCACCCTTTGGGAAGGGACCTGGCCTTGCACCTGGGCCGATCAGTTCTTTGTGCCGTCTCCTCCCCAGTGCTCCTCCAGTATTTCCAACTCTTCACCCTTGAACTTGGTGGAGATGATGCTGCAGAATCTCTGGCATCCGAAGCTGTTTCTCCTGTTGGGCAGCATTTCTGGGGGTGAGACTGAGGGTGCTAAAGCGCTGGAGGCGAGAGCAGGGGGAAGCCAGGAGCTGCTCACCCTCGGAGCTGTCTGCTCCTCAGCTGTGGCTGCGCCCAAGCACCGCCAGAGGCGGCGGTCCGCGGAGCTCTCCATGGTTCTGGAAACAGGAGGCTCTGTTCACTTGTTTTCTTCGGAGCCAATGAGTAGACTCCCTGCTGATAGTGTTATAGACAATCAGAGCACGGTTGCCGAGAACCATTCTACACAAACAATGGCTTGTGGAAAGCTACAAGATAATGAGGTTTTGATAATGACACTGACGGAGCCATGGGCACAGTCTGCGGACCTTCCTGGGTGACAAACTGCCTCCCGTTGACTGGTCCCATTGCTACCAGCAGATTTCCTGGAACTTGTCCTCTCCAAAGGCAACTGAGGACACCAAGGGATGTAAGAACGTCTCTCCTTTATTTTGTTAAAGTCATGCATCACAGTGCTGCAAACCAGGGTTATCTCTATCCTCTCCAAGTCAGCAAGGGACCTCTCATTGGACCGGCTTTTAAGGGAAAAACAGGAACAAAACATTATTTGTGGGCATCTGGCTGAGCGTTGTTACTCCTCTGAGAAAAGAAATCACACCACAATTGCTCTGGGAACGAGGCAGGCACCTGATTTGCTGGGCCAGGCCCTGGCTGGGCTTGGAGACCATGAGTAATGGTGGGCTGTAAGCGTCCCTCTGCCCATGTCCTCACACACGCTAGCATTATGCAGAAAGATAATGAGAACCACTGAAAGATGGGGCTCACTTTGGGATTGAATTACCACTTAAATCAAACTGACAGTGGGCAGGGGGCTTATGGGATGAAATTAAGGAGGAAGCTGTATTTTGATTGGGAAGCCCTGGGTACTCTCCAGGACAGCGGGGCCCCTCTAAATGAAATATAACCCTCAGCTCCTCTTCTGCCCTCTGTGATTTATCTGAGCCAGAGAGACTTGTTTCAGTGGTTCTGAATGTTATTTCCAGAGAGCAAATGAACATCTCATTCTGGAATCAATGACACAGGAAACCAAGTTGGAAGGCAGAGGTACTGGGGAGAGGCAGGAAGCTACACTGAGTTCTGCTGGCTTCTATATTTAAACTCCACTTCAAGGCAAGCTGGAGGGCTGTGCAGAAGAGGGAGATTTGCAGGTCTCTGTGGGGTAGGGCGTGTGAACCCCTGTGCTTTTCCTGTGACCACGGCCCTTGGTCAGTATGGGGTGGAGGGTGAGGCTGGAGACTCCGAGATGACAGCTGAGCCAACCATGGAAATAGGAGGTGCCCACCCAGCTATGGGTCCCAGGGGTCAGGCGATCCTCGGTGATGGTCACCGCCTGCCTTTCCTTTTCCTGGCCAGGCCCCTCTTCTAATCCTAGGTGCCAGACGTTCCAGTCTGCGAGTCAGCCTCTTCCTCGTGCTCTGGAAAAGAGATCAAACATGATACTGTTTCCATCTTCTCTCTTGAGGTTTTTTTTGACTGAGCCAATCAAGTTTCTGCCAGTGCCCAGTGGGTACGGCTCCCAACATGAGTGCCAAAGGGGGGGCATCTCTTAGGGGTCCTGGCCAATTCCCTGCATGGTGTAACTACATAGAGGAACCTGGGGTGGGGGACCCTGCTACACCAGCCACCCCTCACCCACCCGCCCTGGGCCCCAGGTTGGTCTCCACGGCCCAACACCATTCTCTGGGGAGATGGCTGAGGGAGTTCCTCCAACCCATTTCCCATGGTCGTCCTCCTTTCCTGGACGTATACATTGATGAGCAACTCAGTTCACTCCCTGGGTAGTAGCTCAGCCCCCACTGTGCAGAGAGCGCAGGCAGGGGACACTCTTGCTGTCACAGGCCCTGTGCACCCCAGCTCAGGTGGGCTGGCTCAAGCACTGCCCCTCACGCCCTTTTTGTTGCTCTCCTCCTGCCATCCCCGGTCAGATCACCACAGTCTCCAGTTTCTACCCATCTGCACTTCGAGGTTTAGGAAGGAGGAACCTAGTCCCTCCTTGGGATGGTCCTTTCTCTTCACTTTTGGGCTCCAAGGAAGGTAAATATCTCCTGGGGCCACCTGCTGGCTTGAGAATCAAAGAGCGCGCAGCCCTTGAGGAAGCTGCAAGCTTCCTCCTCCTCCTCCTCCAAGCATCTCTGCAAGTGGGCAGAGCCCTTCCTGCCACAAGCCTGCCCCAGCCACGGCCCCCTGTGTGGCCTTACTTATTCCTCTCGGCCACATGTTGGTATCAGGGACCCGATGCAGAGAGAGGTGGAGTAGCACACCCAAGGTCACACAGCCTGACATGGACTGAGATGGCCCAGCCCCAGCACCTACAGGGCTCATGCTCTGCAAACTCACCTGCCCAAAGCTGCCCTGAAAAGCTTTTGATGCTTCTTCAACCAACCGTCCTGGGGGACTTGTAAGTTTTGAGAAGAAGACTCACTATGGGAGGCAGAGAGAAACAGTCAGATAAATAAAAAGTGCAAAGTTTAAGATAGTGTGTGCTTCCTGCAGCCAGAGGTCTCAGAGGAGAAGCCCCAGGCAGTGCCCCTCAGGAAGTGGGAGCAGGTGCTCCCCACATGAGACGATGCCTTCCAGGAAGACCGCCAGGCACCAGGGTGGCTGTGCAGCTTGGAGATGAGGCTGGGCTCCTTGAAGTGAAGTCCACACGAGCTCCATCACCCCCTCCATGGCGGCTAGGCCCTGGAACAGACGCACATTAGGTGGCAGTGTCTGCTCCTGTCCCCAAGCCAGTCTTCATTTACACAGACATTCCTTGACTTACAAGGAGGTTGCGTCCTGATAAACACCTTGCTAGCTGAAAATCCCGTAAGTCGAAAGTGCATTTAAGGTATCTAAGGGACTTGACATCCTGGTCTTGCCATGCAAGGCCTGTAGAATGCCAGGTAGACAGAGTTGTGGGTGGTGCCACTGCCCAGCAAGAGAGAGAGGAAGAGACAGAGACAGAGACAGAGAGGAAGAGACAGAGACAGACACAGAGATAGATAGATAGAGAGAGAGAGAGAGAGAGAGAGAGAGAGAGAGAGAGAGAGATAGTTCAACTGCATGCATGCAGCTGTCCCAAGCAAGGAGTAGTGTGCAAAATGTAAGGAGATGGATCTTTCTCAAATGGGACAGAAACCAAACGATGGAGGGAGAGGGAAGGGGAAAGATAGGGGATGTAGCAAGGATTAAGATGGGTTATGCACCTGCACCAGCTCCCCACAAAGACTGTGATCAGTATGTCCTGCAAACATGTACTAATAAAAACATTTGAAAACCAAAAATTGTGAAAAGAAATCCAAGGTTTGGTTTTGCTCTGCCTGAGTATTGCTTGCACACCACCATGAAGTCAGAAATATCCTACGTGAAAGGTTGGCGTGTCTGGGCCCCTCTGCACCTCCTCCTATGGCCCTCTTTGTCCTATGGCCATCTGAGGGGACTGTTGTGAGGCCGACTTAGTCCTTGCACCCCTGCCCAGCTTCAGAGTGGGCCTGTGCCATGTGCTTGCAGGCTGCAGGCTGTGGGTACAGTCAGAGCTGAGTCTGCTTGGTCCTCTGAGCACCATGCCATGAAGCTCCTTCTGAGGACGCATCTTCCCTGGGGGCTACTGCCCAGAGGCCATCGTTTACACTGATGGGGCAAACTTTGAGAGGGGGAGGAAAAGGAGCTGGTGCCGTGGGTTGCTCCACGGGGTTGTCGCTCCTCTAGAGAAGTCCTGCCCGGCCAAGTATCTCTTAGGGCTCTGAGGAAGCTGTGGCCAGTGTGTGCCTCACCCCAACTTGTGCTCATTTCTGCTCCACCTTCTTCCTTCTTCCTGCAGGCTTCCCAGGATAGTGCCCCTTCAGGGCAGCACCCCACATGCACCTTACCTGGGCACTGGCTTCAGATGTAGCTTTGTGTGCAGACCTGGAAGATGAGGTGTGGGGTGATCATAGGCAGTGGTGACATTGGGTCACTGGAGAATCTGTCTCTGCAGAGGCCTTGTCAGGGCACCACCTCAGCAAGGGTGTAGAGAGGTCAAGGCCATAAATGGGAAACCCTGGCGGTGGGCTCAGGCTGCTGAGTCACCGGAACCACAGTCTGGTGTGATCGGTCCATCCTGGTGGCCCAAAATCCCATCTCCAGGGGCTGAGGAGCCACCTGTGCCCTGGAGCCCAGGGACGTCATGGATGGAACAGAATTTGAATGTCAGGATGTATGCAGTGAACAGCTGGGGACTCACCCAGAGCCTGCAGTCCGCAGAGGAGATGGAGGGCAGTCTTAGGGGAAGAGATCACTGGCGGCAGACTAAGGCTGAGGAGGACGTGGGAGGAACAGAAGCCCACACCATTTCCAGTGCTGTCTGCTGCCTCACCAGGAAGCCAGATGTCTCTTCTGGAAAATCTCCACAAGCCACGCCAAGAACAAGCTGGTACCTGGCAGGGATGTGGATGAATCCCAGAGACGTGGGGCTGGGCAGGGTGTGAGGTCTCACAGGGTGACCTGGGGAGAAGTCACAGCAGGAGCCGGGTCTGGTCCTGGGAGCCCATGGTCCCAGGTGTTCCCCAGAGAGTGTGTCTCTCATCTCCTAGTCCTCAGCTGGACCCCTGTCCCATGCTAATAGGAAACCAGGGAGGGATAAGGCTGTGGGCTGGGCTCTGGGAACGATGCCTGAAGAGCCCGAGCCGATATGGGGTTGCCCCATCCCAGGGACGTGGTGGGTTACCAGAAACCAGGGCACATTCCTCTAGTTCTGGTCATGCCTCACCGAATCCATAGGTGTTAATGCTGTGTCCCTCCAAAGCCTCACGCAGCCATGGTGATGCTTATCAGAGCTGGCTGGATCCACAGTGGGTAGTGCTGGGATCGAGGGTGTGTGATTGATGGATTTGACATAGCTCTGGCTAGGATTAAGGGTGTGAGTGCTACGCTCGCCCTAGGGTAAGTAGCCTGCTTACAATATAAGGACAAAAAGAGTTTGTGTGCTCTCACCTACCTGCTTGCCATGGACTGTTTCTCCTCTGCTCTCCCCTCTGCCACACAGCCCGCCTTGGAGCCAGCTGATTATGGACTGATCCTCCACACACCGTGAGCCAAATAAACCTTTCCTCCTTTCACTTAAGGTGTCTGGCATTTCGTTTCAGCAATGAGAAAAGTAACTAAGACAATGGGCATCAATCTTCCTCGCTCTCACTGCTTCCCACACCTGCCACACAAACAACCAGGAGATTTTCTGCACAAAGACACCAGTGGCTCCCAGGTGGCCCACATGTTTTGACAGAGCCTCCCAACCTGTCCTTCTCCATCTTCCTGTGAAGCCCAGGGAGCCAAGATTTCATCTGCCCCTGTACCCAGGAGAGAGACACCTCTCCCTTGCTTCTAGCCTAGAAAGCAGCTATCCCTCAAACAGTGACACCCAGGGCAAGTGGCACTCTGTCCAGGGAAAGATAAAGCCCAGTATTTGGATGGCATTTCTACCCACACCTTGGTGGTGCTTTCCATATCTCAGTTCCATCCAGGCCTCCTGGGTCCCTTCAGCAACAGGCAGTCCAGTGGGCTCCTCCCAGAACTACATTCTCTGGTGCTGTCTGTCATCAGTGCTCAGTTTAACAGCTAACCAAGGTGAAACCCAGCCCCAGGAGGGCTTCCTTCCGCTTCCGTTAAGGTTTGGGTCTGACTGGCGATGGGTTTCAGACTTCCAAGCATCACAGACCAAACACAAGCCAGACCTCAGGGGCACTGGGGGAGGGAGGCTGCCATCAGCTCCAGCTGTTCCCAGCTGTGATCAGGAGCCATGACAGCATTTGCTGCCTGCATCCTGCAGCCAGGGAGGCCAGGCTGAGCAGAGAGGAGTTGAAGGAACTTCTGCCTGAGCAAGACCTCACAGCTCAACGTCTAGAAGTATGAATTGTCAATCAGGAGCAGATCTTTCCTGGCTGTAGACCGTCTGTTAGTATCTAACAACACCCCTGTTCACTCCTGAGATACACTGGCAGGGCCATTACTCTTGCTTTCAACACCTGGTAAGATAGCCCACGTGGGCTGGGACATCAAAGAATCAAAAAGGGAGTCTGGAGCGGGGGTGTCTTCTGCCATGGAAAGCTCCTTCTCCTCCAGTTGGCATCTACTGGGATGGAGACCTCCCACCTCCAGCCTTTGCAACTCTCATCCTCACAAGTTCTTTCTCCAAGTCAGGGACCAAGGCACTGCTCCCCTGGAGGACTTTTTTTGGGAGTGGTTGCTTGAGCTGGTTGCTCAGCTTGAATTGTCCCCTTGGGAAAGTACTTCCTACTGTAGGGACAACTACAGTCTCAATTTTCCTGCTTGCAGAGCGCTGTTTACCCCAGCTCCTCACACATCCTGACATTTGGGGCCACTCATCGTGCCCCATGTTTCCAGGGTTTGCAGTGTTTGTGGCACAGTTCCTACCTAGGACACCTGGACATGAGGAAGGGCAGCAGCCACAGCTAGGTCTGACAAAACTCCGACCCAAACAGACACCATGGGGTGAGGTTAGAGGTGGTATTATCCACTGCCATCCAGCACCAACGGTGTCTGAAATGTGGTGGCTTACAATAAAAATGATCGCTGTACTCTTTCTCTCCAGCCCTCCTGGGAGTTGCCTGGGCTTAGCTGAGTAGCCCTCCCTAGAGGTTTCTCCCATGACTGAAGTCAAAAGGTCTGGCATAGGCCGGCTGGAACTTCAGAAAGCTCCTTCTCCATGCCTGGGGCTGGGTGAGGCTTTTCTGCAGGAAGGAATATTTAATCTGAGAAGTTAGTAAATGTTTGGGGGCAAATTATAGTCACAGGAGGGGCAGGAAAGCAGGGTGAGCTCTGGAGAGATTTAGCACATAGGAAGATTCAGATGGGAAGGGTACATGGTGAAGGAAATTAAAAGCCCGTTGGTGCCCAGGGCACTGGACATGGAGTAGACTGGGCATGTCTGAAGAGCCCTGTGATCCCTGAGAGGCATTCTTGTGCCTCTGGCATCTTTGCCATCAGCCAACTGCACCCCACATCCTCCCATTTAGAAATCTATTATTGAGTTGATGAGGACTTGTCCAGTAACATTGCAGTAGGAATGGAGAAGAGGGAGTAGATTAAAAAGGCCTTCAAGGAAGAATTGTTGTGCCTTGAAACTGGAATTGATTAAAGTGGGAGATGGACAATTAAGTCGGTGTCTAAAGATGACCAAGATTTTGAGCTTGTCAGACACAGGGGAGCTAGCAGGAAGAACTGATGGCTAGGGAGAGATAAGGAATTCACTTTAGAACATGGTGACTCAGAGATAATAACAAGGCAGGAAATGTCCTCCAGGTAATTACGAATGAGAGGGTAGACAGTGAGTGAAAGGCTGCCTATATTTACTGACTCAGGAGTCATCAGGGAGATACAGCTCTGCTTCCACCAAGCCACAGCAAATGGCACCAGACTTGCTTTCACACTGTAAACAGCTAGAAAACTGGATAAAATATGTGAAACACCAGACAGCTGGCATTATGAGAGTGTGATCCCCAAGAGAAAGGAAACAAGATGATTGCCTTTCCCTGGAGGTATTTCCCCTACTGCAGTGTAAGGAGGGAACTCAAGTTGACAATCACAGTGTTGCTGAGATGAGAAATGTGAATGGAACTTGGGGAAACTAAGATTGCAAGTTCTGGGGTCCTGTGCTGCAGAGGGAGAGTCGTGAAGCCAGAAGATCTAGAAATCTGTATAAAGGTTCTCAGGAGGCTGTGGGACTAATTAGATCACTGCCAAGCAAGTAGTACACAGGAGAAAACAACACAGCATTTTGTGAAGAGCTACCAAGGAGCTGAAGATGAACAATTCCTGAAATCCAGACAGGGTTCTTGAAATCCTGAGTTCTGATCACACACAGTGGGGACACTTTGTTTAACACTGGTGATGCTCAGGGGAGACAAGGCATTACCTTCACTGTTAGAGACAAGCTGTTATAGATGAAAAGCCATTCTAGACTTGCCTTAAGAGATATGAAAACTGGTCTCAAAATGAGTAGCCCAGTCCATAAGTAATGTAGCTCACATGACTCACACTCTAAAGGATAACAAAATGCAGAAACAGTGCAATATTTAAGATGTCTAGCACCAAATAAAAAATTGCTAGACACGAAAAGAAAGGTAATGGGACCAAGCACATGCAGAAAACTTATTTAACAGAAGCCAAACCAGAAAGCACAGTGATGGTTCAATTAACAAACAGAGGCCTAAGGCAGTAACAATAAACTGGCTCAAGGATTTAAAAGAAAAAATGAAAGTAATGATAAAAATAGAAGATATCAAAAAAAAAAACCAAAGACAGAAACAAAACAAAAAACACTCCATGCAACTTCTGGACCTGAAAAGCAAAGTATCTGAAATGAAAAGTCCTTGCCTCAGCTTAACAACAGATTCATATGAAGGAAGAAAAGATTAGTGAACCTGAAGTTACAAAACCACAAACTATCAAATTGCCATTCAAAAGAAAAAAGATTGAAAAAATAGAGCTTTGATTTGCAGGGCAAAGTCAAGCTATTAACACATATGTAACTGGAGGCCCAAAAAGGGAGGACAGAAAGGGTCAAAATGCTTGAATATATAATGGTTGAAATTTTCCCTATTTGCTAAAATCCAGGAGCTTCATGAATTCAATCAGTACACATATAAAGAAACCAGCAAGGCACACCATTCCCCAATCACCTAACTGCTGAAGAAGCGTGATAAAGAGAAAAACTTCAAACTATTTGGAGTAAGAAAAGACACTCTCCATACCGGAGAACAAATATAAGATTTACTATGAGTTTATCACCAAGAGATGTGTGAGACAGGAGACAATGAAATGACATCTTTAAAATTCTGAAAGAAAGATACTTTAATAGAAAATTCGTTGCTCAGAAAAAAATGCTTCACAAACAAAGGGGTAGTAAGGATTGTGAAAGATAGCAAAGGCTGAAAGAGTGTTTGGCCAGTCACAAAGAATGTTCAAACTCTCTGATGGGAAGAACATGATACCGCAAGAAAAGGTAGCGCAGAACATCCAAAATGGCAAATACGTCAGTAAATATAAATCTCTTTTGTAGCTTTTTAAAAGATAATTTACCATTTAAAGAGGAAACTAGATTTCTGTGGTATATCAACAAAAAGAGAAGGAAAATAGACAATTTGAACACACAGGATGGGAGGGAGAAATGCCAATTTACTACTGTACAGGTGAAAATTATACATGGAATGTTAGAACATTCTCTGAGGTAAGATTGGATCATTTGAAATGCATATGGTAAGCTCTATATAAATACTTATAAAATCTAAAGAGCTATAGGTAAGATAGAAAGAGTGAAATACAAAAAAAATTGAAGTAATCAAAGTAGGGCAGGAAAAGAGAAAAAAGAATAAAGAAAAGATGACGGCAGCTCCTGGTTCAACATAAAAGAAGTGTGGGAGTTACCACTGGACCCTGGGGAGCCGGGAAATCTGAACAAACTGAGCACCAGCAGCTCTCGGGTCTGTGAGAGGAAGCATCACAGGCCAGACTGGCGTCACAGACAGGGACATGCAGGAGTCACAGCCTCCCAGGGCGGAAGCCACTGCAGGAGTCAGTGACTAGGCAAGGAATGCGGAGTCTGATGCGTTGGTGGAGGACCAGTGTGGATGATCTGAGAGACACAAACTGGGAGCACACAGGGCCAGGGACATTTCTGCAAGCTCTGCCTCCCAGAGCTCTACCGGGTTCCCACAAGGAAGACCAAAGAAAAATCCCATCACATTACTAGCAAAAGCAGAGGAAAAGGAGCCAATTTAAACAGCACAGAGTATCCTGTTCTTAGTGGGTTCTGTCTCAGGAAGAGCTCATTATCATGAGCTGCACCTGCCAGGGTTTGATCAGAGCTTGGTCAACAGGAGGGAAGAGAAATGCCCAGTTCCCACCACCTTGTCCCTTTGGAGGGGTGGGGACTGAGAAGAAGTGTAACCCTCACAGTCCATGGCACAGGGCCACAGAAGACTGGTACCCAACCACAGGACAGTGCAGTGCTCCCCTCCCACATCCCCCCAAAGGCCCATGTGGCTCTCCCACCAGCTACATCATGCTGCTATGAAGAGAAAGTTAGAAGACATACTAAAAGGAGAAATCAAAGTTTGAAGAGATTTTATGCAAATAAGATCAATAATAGCAATAAAAAGAACAAATTTGTTGAAGATAAAATGTGTCAAAATAAACACAAAAAACAAAAATTTTGAATAGCTCTCTCTGTATAAACACAACTGAATATACAACTAAACATCTCAAGAATCCATACTCTGGACACAAATGGCCCCATACTGGTGAATAATAACACTAGTCTTGAAGAAATGACAGCAACCCTGTATAACTTTTTGAAAAAATAGAGGAATAAACACTTCCAGGCTCATTTGTGAGTTATATTGGCCCCCTTTCTATTGCTGAAACAAAACACCTGACATGCACAACTTGAAGGAGAAAAGGTTGATTTTGGCCCATGGTTCTGGAAATTCTGTCCATGGTTGGCTGACTCCAAGGCAGAAATATCATGGAGGAAGGGTGTGGCAGAGGCAAGCTGCTCACCCAACAGCTGCCAGGAAGCAAAGGGACAAGGAGGAGCCAGGGAGAGAAAGGCACCATGGACAAGAGTATGTCCTTCCAGGTCATGCCCTGGAGACCCGCTTTCTCCATAGCCCCGACCCCCTAACATCACACTCACTTATAAACTCATCTTTGAATCCAGTGGCAAGGTCAGTAGTCCCATGATCTAATCATCTTAAAAGCCTCCATGCTGAAGACATGGCACTCTGGATCCAGAATGTTCATCAAAGGCCTGTATGTTAAAGGCTTGGTCATGAACTTGGCAACATTAAAAGGTGGTGGAAACTTCAAGGAGCGGAGGCTGATGGGAGACTTTATGTCATAGGGGATGTGTCCTCAGAGGGCATGGTGGGATGCTGGTCTTTTCCTTTCTTTTTTTTATTTCCGGGTCACCCTGAGGTGAGCAGCTGGCTCCCTGTCATAATTCTGTGCCTTGACACAGGCCCAAAGCAACAGGGCCAAACAACCATAAACTAAAACCTTCAAAGTTGTGAGCTAAAGTAAACTTTTCTCTTTATAAATTGATTGTCTTGGATTTTTTTTACAGTAATAGAATGATGACTAACATAAGAACTAATGATTTTACTAAACACACACAGGAACACACAGTACTATAGATCAACATTTCTCATTAATGTAGATACAAAAGTAATACCACAAACTGGGGCTTATCTAGGAATGAAGTTCATTTAACATTCAAACAGTTGCTTAATATATTTTATTATAATAACAAGGAAAAATCCCATATGATCATTTTGATGGGTTAAGAAAAATTATTGGACAAGTAGAAGAAAATTATTTTAGATAGACTCCTGCCATCAGGAATGTATCCACTCAAGCTCAGAGCCTTCCTGGATGCCTGGCTGCTGTGGGACTGCTGGGCATGGATGAACTAGCCAACGCTACAGTGTGTGTGCCCAAGGCGAGCTGGGCACTGAAGCTTGAACTCGGCACACACTGTGAGCAACGCCAGCAGCTTCCTGCACCGGTCTGAAGAAATGGTTCTCCCACGTGCAGATCTAAATGATGAGATGACCCTACAGATAAAAACTGTTGAGGAGGGTCAATAGCTAACTGAGAATAGTAATGATTTTTTCCAGAATCTCCATGTGATTGAAGGTGGAACAAAATGCCGATGTAACCAGCAGTGGTTCTCTCTTTGCAAGGCTGGCCCTATCCCATTGAGCAGGTTGAGGGGATGTATAAATACTGAAGCAACCGGACCAAGGCCACATCACAGGGAGGCACACACTAACTCAAACACTCTCCACTGTAACTAATCCTAACCCTCACCCCTCACCCCAGAAACAACACACACCTGAGAACATGAGGCACCAAGATGTCTCCACAGGCTCTTAACTCCCCCAAATCTGCTCTCACTGAAGTGGACAAAATGATAGGAAAATAACTAAAAAAAAATCAAAGGATAAAAATGTTCAAAACATCAAGGAAGAGGGAGAGGAATCTTTTTTGAGAGTGAAGGGGATCAAGAACCGGAGGAAGGGGAAGAAAAGGATGGAAGAAAAATGAAGATGTGTTATACACACACCAGCTCCCTACACTGACTGTCACCATTATGTACTAACAAAAATAGAAATTATACAAAGAATTGATGTCATAGAGGCCACATAAAAAAGAATAAAACAAAACCATAGGCTGTTAAATGAACTTAAAGAAGAGGTAACTAAAGTGATTGGATGAAAAGAGATGATATAAGGTTTGATTGGCTATTTTAGTAAAAAATTAGAGATTATGGAAAACTAAGTATAAATCCAGGATATAAAAGTTCAATTTAAGGCATGGGCAGCAGGAGCAACCAGTATGAGGACAGAGAGCAGGACAGAACTACAAGACATGGTAGATGAAGTTGATTATGTACTTAGCAATACCCTGGAAACAACAAAACACTGTGGATGCTGGATCTAATAGCTACTAGATGACTCAAAAAAAAAAAAAAACCCATGAAATTATGAGTTAAGCAAAGATTAGAACATAATACAAAAGATATAAAAAATTATTTATCAAAATCATAGCAGAGGGGCTGGGGATTTAGCTCAGCGGCAAAAGCGCTTGCCTGGCAAGCGCAAGGTCATGAGTTCGGTTCCCAGTACTGGAGAAAAACCAAAAAAAAACAAAAAAACACAAAATCATAGCAGAAAAAATTTCCAGACATAGGGAAAGAATTTAACATTTAGGTAAACCAGGCTGTAGCATCTCAAATAGCTCTGAACAGAAAATAACTTCTACATAACATAACATACTCAAAATCCCAGAAATTCAGCACACAAAAGAATGCTGAAAGCCATTCAAGAAAAACATCAAGTAATTTATAGAGGTAAAATAAAAGCAGATTTCTAAAGAAACACACTAAAGGCCAGCAGAGCTGAAAATTTTTCAAGCCCTAAAAATAAGCAACTGCCAACTCAGACTATTACATCGTGTAAAATTATCTTTCAAAATTGGTGGAGAAATAATGATTTCCATGATAAAAATGACATAAAAAAAGTTCATGACTAACAAACCAGCATTACAGAAACTACTAAAGAGAATCGTAAATAAAGACAGAGACACCAGCACTACCAAAGAGCAACAGGGAAAGAATACATCTAACTAGGAAAGTAGTTAAATAAAAGTGAAAAAGTAAAGGAATCAGCAGTGCAAAAATAATGCAATGACAGGATTCAATAAATTCCTTTGAGTAATAACTCCCAATTTAAATGTTCTTAATTCCCCAATCAAAAGACACAGACTAGCAGATTCAGTCAAAACACAAAACCCAGTTATATGTTGCTTACAAGAGACACAGTTCATCCAGTAAAAAAAGACATAGAGTGAAGCTGATAGGATGAAAACAAATACTTCATGCAGTAGGAACTAAAAGCAGCAGGAGTAATGATTTCATTTTCAAAGTGGAGTTCAAGCCAGAACTGAGGAGAAGAGACAATAAGGTCTCTGGTAAAGGGAACAACTCAACAGGAAGATATGATAACTGTAAATATGTATGGATGAATAACAGCACACCTGGTTTCATAAAACAAATACTACTAGACATAAAAAGTCAGTTAAATGTCAATGGAATAATAGCGGAGGACTTCAATATCCTACTCCCACAGACAGACAGGTCAGCCAGGGAAAACCAACAGAGAAATATGAGTTGAGCCACATCACTGAACAAATAGACTTAACAGATGTCTAGAGTGTTACATCCAACAACAAGAAAACACACATTTTTCTCAGCAGCACACAGAACTTTCTCCAAAATAGATAATATCTTAGGTCATCAGGCATGCTTAAATGCATATAAAGGACTTGAAATAATCTCTTGTAGTTGGGGGAGTTAACCCATTGGATTGTAGCAGAATAAAACTAGAAATCAAAAGCAAAAGAAACCACAGAAACTACACAAACACATAGAGTTCAAACAATATACTAGAGAAAGCAATGGGCCACAGACAAAATCAAGGAAGAAATTAAAAGATTCCTAGAATCAAATGGCAATGGTAGCATTACATGGCAAAACCCAAGGAACACAATGACAGCAGGTCTAAGAATGAAGTTTACAGCCGTGGGTGCCGTCATTAGAGAAAAGAGCAATTCCAAAACCAAATAAATAACCTCACGATACATCGCAAGGCCCTAGAAATGCAAGAGCAACACAAAGTCAAAATTTGGAGAAGGAAAGAAATTGCAAAGATCAGAGGGTAAATTAATGAAATTTGGAGTTAAAAAATACAAAGGAAGGACCAGTGAATTAAAGAGTTAGTTCTCCAAAGGAACGAAGCTTTACAAACACTTTACCAAACTTACCAAAGGAAGGAAAGAAAGCAGTCATATCAATGCAACTATAAAAGAAAAAGGTGAAATCGCAAAGTATGTCCCACAAATCCAGAGGATTATAAGAAACTACTTTGAAGATTTAAATACCAATGAGTTAAAGAATCTAGAAAAAAATGGATGAATGCTCTGATATATATGAATTAACAAAATTGAACCAAGAAATTATTTTTAAAAACCTGCAAAGAAGCACTATCAGGCAATGAAGCAGAGGAAGTAGCAAAAGCTCTACCAACTAAGAAAAGCTCAGGACCCAATGGATTCACTGTTAGTTTTGCTGGAACTTCAGGGAGGAACTAATGACAATACTATCAGGTTTTTCCATGAAATTGAAAGGGAAGAAACCCTGCTAAAGTCATTGCTTGATAGCAAAACCAGACAAGGACTCAACAAAAAGAAAGGAAGAAAGGAAGCCAATTTCCTTAATGTACGTAGATGTAAAAATCTTCAACACGGTACTTGCAAATAGAATGCAACAAATTCTTAAAAAGATTACACATCATGACCAAGCTGGCTTCATTCCAGGGATACAAGGATGATTCAGTATTCATAAATCAGTAAGTGTCATACACCACATCAGCAGAATGAAGGATAAAATCATGTGATCATCTCAACAGATACAAAAAATGCCTTTGACAAAAATCCAATGTCTATCATGATAAAAACCCTGATGAAATAAACACAGAAGGATCTTTCCTGAAACTGGTAAAAGCCACTGCCAACACCACACTAAATGAGGAAAACTAAAGGCTTTCGCTGTAAAATCAGGAACATGGAAAGTCTGGCCATTCTGCCCACTCCTGTTCAAGATAGTTCTCGAAACTAGTTAGAGCAACCAGGCAAGAGAAAGAAATAAAAAAGGTCCAAATAGGAAAGGAAGAAGTCAAATCATCCTTATTTTCTCACAACATGATCCTTTACATAGAAGGGCCCCAAAGCTACCAGAATACTCTTAGAACTAATAAATGAATTTAGCAAGGTGGCAAGATACAAAGTCAACACACAGATGCCAACAGCATTCCTGTGCATAAACAATGGAGCCGCTGAGAAAGAAATCAGGAAAATAATC
>NW_004955486.1:7133334-7314092 GCF_000276665.1 Chinchilla lanigera | reverse complement strand
GATACTGGCACATGGAAAGGATCCTCTGTTCTTGGATAGACAGAGCCAATACTGTCAAAATGGTCGTATTACCAGACACCATACAGAGATTTAATATACTTTAAATCAAAATACCAACAGCATATTTCACAGAACTAGAAAAATTAATTATAAAATGTGTATGGGACCAGAAGGGACCCAGAACAGCAAAGTCATCCTGAGCAACAAGAGCAACGTAGCAGGCATTACAGTCCCAGACTTCAAATTATACTACAAACCTACAACAATAAAAACAGTATGGTACAGGCACAAAAACAGATACATTGACCAATGGAAGAGAATAGAGGAAGCAGAAATGACCCCTGGCACTTTCAGGCATCTGATTTTTTGACAAAGGGGTTGTAAGATATGCTGGAGAAAAGACAGCCTCTTTAACAAATGCTGGGAAAACTGGTTATCCGTGTGCAGAAGAATGAATTTAGACCCATATCTCTTACCCTATACTAAAATCAGATAAAAATGGATCAAAGATACAAGTATAAACACAGAAATATTGAATCTACTTGGAAGAAAAAAGAACTGGTAAAACTCTTGAGGACACAGGACTTCCTGCACAGAAGCTCAAATGCTCAAGATGTAACACCAGGAATCAACAATGGGATTGTATTGAGTTAAAAAGCATCTGCACAGCAGCGGAAGTAAGTAACAGAGGGAAGAGGCGACCTACAGAATGGGAAACACGTTTTCCAGCCACTGCTCAGACAGCGGCCCCCTGTATACATACATGTACACATGTAAGAACTACATGCTGAACAATTAATTACCCAGTGCTACAAAGGATTCAAAGCCCTACAGAAATGAAGAGAAATATCTTATTCAAAGGCAGAAAGTCTCAATATCAAGATATTAATTCTTCCCTAATTTGTTGCTAGATTCATTGTGATCGCAATCAAAATCCCAGGGGAGTTTTTCTTTGGCTGGAGCAGAGGCTGATTTTAAAATTCACCTGGAAATGCCAAGACAATGGAACTGAACCAAACCCCAAACCTTCGAACAGACAAAATGATTTTCTACCATGAAAAAGACTCAGATGTCCATCATCAGGCGAAGGAATGAGGCTGCGATGGTGACTCCACACAGAGGGATGCTGTCAGCAAGAGACCCAGTCATAGCACCAGCAGCAAGCCTTGCAGGGGTTAGAGAGGGCAGGAAAGGCATAGCCAGTCTGACTCACCCCATGTAAACTTCAAAAGTGGGAGAGCTAGTCTTGAAGGACACAAAGCATGTCAGAAAATTCCCTAGAGCTGAGGTCAGAGTGGCAGGCGGACCACAAAGCGATGTAAGGTAACTTTGTGATGTGACGGAAACATTCCGTGTTTTGTGGTGACAGGCACACATGCTCACACATTCATCAAAACTCATCAAGAGCTACACTTAAAATGGATAATTGTGATTCATTCTGTGTCATATGCTAATGCAGATAATTTTAAAAGTACAAAGGATCTTCCAGGAACAAGCTTCAAAAACTAAGGACACAACATAGAAGCCCAAGGGACCCCTGTGGCCTGCAGAGCATTGTGGGGATCCAGCAGAGTCCGAGGAAGAGCTGGGCCGGTCCAGGTCATGTGTGGCCCTGCACGTGGGCTTTCTGTGAAGGGACTACGGGCACTTGATCCGCACACTTACACCTGGCATTTGCATGCAAAAGAAGTTATAAAAAGCCGCGCATGGGATGTAGGGATGATGTCAGAGCAGCGCTTCAAAAAGTCACGGACAGGTACAACTTGGAGCATGACTTGCCCAGGAGATGAGGTGAAGGCTGGCCTTTAGAATAACAACTCTACAGGGGGACATCTTTAAAAAGCTGTGCTGGTCCCTCAGGAAATGGGACAACACCTTGGACAGACAGCTCAGAAGGAGGAACTGCACCGGCCACGAGACACTCTCTGCAACATTGACCACTGGAGGAACACAAATGAAATCACTGGCACTCATCCCTCTCTAACTGGGTGACTGACCAAACCTTGCCAGCGACATGGAGGGCCGTCTGTCTTTGAGCTTAGCAGGCAATGGAGCGAGATCCGGCTCATTACCACCACTTCGTCACACTGGTGAACACCATCTACTGAAAGCCAGTGCCTGCACTCCGCGTGGCCATCAATATCCTGCCCAGCTGCACACAGTGAGGCATATGCACACCTGGACAGGTGCAGGCTCCTCCCCAGCCCCACTGGGTGCAGAGTCGCAAAGTGAAAATGAACCAGACTTCCATCACTGGTAGAATAGACACACGAGCCACGGTAGAGTCTTACAATGAAATCTTGCAACAGCAGTGAAAATGAATGAACGACATCTGCACGCCTGGGTGAATCACAGAAATGTGATGTCAGGTGAAAGAAGCCAGATGTAAAATGAGACACACGGGCTGACTCGAAGTGTGTTAAGTCCCACCGCAGGCACAGCTATCTCAAGGTGTCAGTGGACACACAGGGGTGGCGTGAGGACAGCAGCAGCCACAGTGGCGGGGAAATGGTCTCTCCAAAAGCCGAGAGAGCAGCACCTGCTGAGGGCGGGTTCCTGACGCTCTTCTGCAGCACTGACACGCTTGGGTCTCTACTTGGGTGATGATTATGAGTGTGCAAACCTCAGAGCAATTCACAAGCCTGAACGATTGTGCTTTTTAAACCTTATGTTATGTACATTATATTTCTTGACCTAAAGTGCCCTGTGAGATGGCATAGGTAGGCCTGGTGGGGTGGTCAGTAAAAGACTTTACCAACAGACAGGAGTATAGAAAAGACAGGGGTTGTTTAGATCAAGGGACTCTGGTGAGGAGGACAGCAGGTGAGTTTCTAAGAGGAATCAGGCAATCAGGGCGAGAGACTGGGGCTTCCCGAGGGTGGAAGGACCTGGAAGAAGGTAGAAGGCTCTGGACGCCCCATGGGGTTATCTAAAGAACATCTTTCTCCTGCATCACCTAGCAGCTTTCCCAGGAGCACTGTCCTGAGGGTGACATTACACGTTTACAGGGCACCTTTGACAAGGCCACTTCCTCAGGCCTTCAGCTTTAGATGAGAAGGTGCTAAGGAGCTCCACGCATGCCTTTTAGAGAAGATGGGTCAGGACTCTGGGGAAATGAATGGGCCTTTTATTGCACTATGTTTACTGCTGTCTTTGACCCCTTACCAAGGCCTCCTACTGAGTCTTTGGCTGGAGTTCCCTTGTTAAGGGTTCTAATCCCTTCCTTTTCCAGTGGGCAGCCACCACCCTTCCAAGGTCACACCACTGACAACGGGATGAAGCGGTCATCCATAACTGCTTCTAGCTGAGTGGGGACAGCAGAAGGGGCCCCTTCAGTTTGGGGATTGTCAGAGGCGGGGTCTATTTTCTTAGACTGGGATCTAATTTGGGCAACAAGTTGAGGTCGGGTTGTGTAGCAGGTCTAGGCAGTGGTCCAGCAAGGATCACTGATAATTGCTACATTCTGCCTGAAATAAACCGAAGAAGACACACAGAGGCAGGGGTCAAAGGGAAGGGTGGTTATGACAATGATGACGAACATTGATAACCATTTTGCCAAAAAGACTTTGAGAACCAAGCCCAGATAATGTCAGAAAAGGTTGGGCCTAGATTGGACATAGATCTAGATAACAAACATATAAAGCCCGAAGCAGACCCCAGAAAGTTAGTTTACACTAGAAAAGTAATAATGTTTAGTAGCTAGAATATTTATTTTGGCATTCTTAGCCTATAAGTAGACCTGTATATAAAAAGTCACATTTTTATTGGGGGAGGTGTCACAGGAAGAACTTAAGGAGGAAGACCCTTGAGCTCACCCCACTCACAGGGCACGCCGTAGGCTCTCTCACTTGTATCACGGAAAAGGAATTTTTAGGATGCATCAGTAAGAGGCGTAAAGGGATTTATTAAGCAGAATTTTAAAAGTATGGCACTCAAAGAAATAGAGTACAGGCATGCAAAAGAATAAAAGGCGCTTATAGCCTGAGCTGGTATATTTATGGGGGCTTTGGGATTGGAAATCCGTAGAATTTGTGAATCTATAGAAAGAACGGTTTCAATTTACAGGTAAAAGGAAATAGCCCAGCTTATTGTGTCTGTGAGGACCTTAGCAGTTTTTTACTGAGTTTATGTCCTGAATCTGCAGTTTTCATTAAAAGCACAATTTTTCTTATCTTCTTTCTATTAATCTTCTCTTTCCTATCCTGCCTCAGGGTACTTTAATGTCCATCAAAATAACACAGTGATGATACACTAAAACGGGCTGAAGGACACATTTTGGAAAAGCTAGGGGAACTGGGAGTTTAGATTTTTTATAACTGTAGGTTGAGACAATATAAGAGCTGGTGCAGTGATTGAAGCCTTTTTATGTCTGATTTATCTCTGTTCATATTATTATTACTCTTCCTAATTTACTTATTGTTTATACTTTGTGCCTTGGTGTATGTATCAAACTTAACTCCGTAAACTTTCAACATTACACAAAACTCAGAACAACCTGCTTTATCCTTAGATATACACATCTCTCTGGTGCCATAACATAGGGTGTGTGACAACCTAAGACAATAGTTGTTTAATGAGCTAGAAACTAATTATTAAAAAGATTTTATAACAGCTCAACAAACTTTAACTCTTAAAACTCACCTAAGTAATTCAAATCTTAACAGCAGAAAACAGAAGAAGTTAACTTGATAAAACACAGAAACTTTATTTTTAGACTAATTTTTTATAAACAAAAAATATTTTAATATCTTAGGAAAACTTAATTATTTTAGACATAAAAATCACTTTAATTTTAATTATATAACATCCAGGGAGCTGCTTTTTCAACCTCACGGGGAATTTTGTTGTGTAGTCACAGGGATCTAAGGTACCTGCACAGAAATCTCCCCTTTTTATGTAGGATTAATTACACATTAGAATTTTAACTCTTAATAGCTCTGTGAAGAAAAGTATCTTATGCCTATACAAACTGCACCAAAAAAAGTATACACATGTCAGGAAAAGACAAATAATATGACGTTTGTTCAACAGATGGTGTTACCTTTATAGGGGGGACCCTAGAGAATGTCGTATATCGAAGAAAATCCACCACACTGCTAGTCCTTAGAGCAGAAATGGAAAATGCATGTGTAGCAATCTCCATGACCAAGGTTACCCAAGCACTGGCTCATCATGCTAATAAATGTCTAGAAGCTAATGGCCTTCGCTTGGAGCACATTTTGTAATTGTAGATGCCAAAGGTGACTTGTATTAACCTCATGATGTCCCAATAAATTCTGTATTAAAATATTTATACAATTTTTTCTCTTCCTGAAGTGTGTATATATTTTTGTCCCCCCATATATAAAAAATGCAATTTGTGAAAACACATTTAATAGAATCAAATATCTTGCTTTTTAAAACTCAAGCCAAGAATACTTGAAGTTAGTAACTGATGAATCAGAGGCTGTCATAAATATTTATAAGCATTCATCCCATTTATTTATTCATTTTAGCAATTAATTTAGATTATTTATAAGACTCAGGATATTAGACCAGCATAATTAACATGTTAAGATATATATATATATAATATGTGTTTTATAAATATATATATAATATATATTATATATATATAAGCTATATATATAACTAAGAAGGGGAAAAACCTTGAAAGGTTTTACATTTGAAATATAGGAAGCAATGGACAATGTATCTTAAAATCTTTAGCAAAGATAAATATTTTGACTGGCCAATAGCCTAAGCAAAATGTATGTTAGTAATTTTAAAGACATGCTTACATTTATTTTACCAGTGAACTTATTTTTAAGCCATAAGAACTGTCTTAGTTTTTTCATTGCTGAAACAAAACACCCAACACCCAGAGTCAAAGCAGGAAAGGTTTATTCGGCCACAGTTTGTGGAGATTCAGGCCGTAGTCAGCTGGCTCCAAGGCGGGGCAGCATGACAGAGGGGAGAGCAGAGGAGAAACAGTCCATGGCAGGGCAGGGAGAAGGCAGCAAAGCAGGGAAGCAGCAAGCGACCACAGCACCCCTCTTTCTGGCCCTTATATGCTATCCAGTCTGCCCACCTCAGGACAGGTAATACTCACACCCAGGGGGGAGACCCTAAATCCTAGCATCACCGTATTCATCTCAGTATCACATGCTTAATCCTAGCGTCACACACCCTTTTACCTCCAAAAAGCCCCACCCATGACCACATGAGGCTCTGGAGGGGTGATGCTAGACACAAACCATAACATGAACCCAAAAGTTAACATCCAGAAATACGCATATTAACCTAAATTATTTAATCTTTGTGTTATAAAATTTTAAGGCTGCTTTTATGTAAATCTTGACCCTTGCCGTTTTCGTCCTGGGATGTTTTGAGTGAACTCGGTAACTCTTGAGGATCCGTAAAGCTATTTTCCTTCCTCCCTTTCTCTTTCCTCTCTTGAGAAAGTCCTAACAGTGCCAGAGCCAGAAGTTTGCATGGATGGAAAAGAAAAAAGAGATTAAACTATCAAAAAGAAAGGAAGTTGGAGTCAGAGCAAACCGAAAGAAGGATCATTAAATACATCAGCCTTAGGTGTCGGAGCTGAGGCAGGCAGACTGTGAAAGGCCTTGGAGAGGGCCTGCAGCCACCCACAGCTGGGGACCCTGCCGTGAAGGCTGAGCACAGGGAACCCGAGAGCCCTTCCAGGATGCCGTTATGACGACAGTGCCCCCAGTGGACCACAGTTCTGGACCCAAGAGCAGCGAGCACTGTGTAGGAAAATGACACTTTTTTGAGAGCTCCAGGGTTAAACTTGGATATATTTTTACGAATGCACCCCAGGGTGAATGAGAAGGGTTTGAGGATGAGAGGCCCTCGGTTGAGACTGAGCAAAGGTGCAGTGTCCCCAGAAGGAATCCCTTCAGCTTGGTGATCTCGAAGCTGATGATATGAGCTCTCGTCTTGGGCATCCAGAAAATGACCTGATTTCACTTTGAAACCATGTATGCCTGGTGTTGTGATTTCTAAGTGATCAGATTTCCAATCAATCAGATTTCCGATTGATCAGACCCACAGAGAGAGAAACTGCTAAACTGACTCTGAGCACTGTATGCCTACAGGGTCAGGAGACCCACTGTCCTGGAGAGATGGAGACCTAGTCACTTGTGCAGCTCCAGGACCAGGAAGTTCAGCTGGGACAGGGCAAAGGGAGACTAACTGCAGCCAAGGTGGGGGGAGCTGAAGTACATACACTTAGATTCACCCTGGGGAAGCTGCCTTGTCACCTGCACGATAGGCTGAGAGTGCAAGGGTCCCAGAGAAAGACCAAGCGGCCCCTTCCCCATGCAGAGCACAGCACATAGCAGGCTGAGCTCCTTTTCCTGCGGTCCTTGGGCCCCACTGGACAGCTGACTTTGGGTCCCCCGGGGAGCAGACCCAGCCAGGGTCCCTCACTTGTCCCAGCTGGATCTAGGAACCACACACAGCACAGAGTGGCTGGAAGTGGCCAAGGAAGTGAAGGAGTTTACCCAGCCCCCATGCGGGCCACCAGGTGAAAACTTGTGGTGAGCGCTGAAAGGTGGCGGGTAAGAGCGTTTAGGGACAGACAGGAAGTGTGGAGAGATTAGACTCAGGTCAAGGTGCACTGCCCGGGGTGAGGGCAGCAGAGAGTTTCTGGAGGAGGACACTCTGTCAGAGATTGGGGTTTCCTGAGCGTGGAAGGACCCGAAGAAGAAAGAAGGGTCTGGACACCCCAGGGGGTTACCTGAAGAGTGTCTTTCTCTTACATCACTTAGCAGCTCTCCCAGGAGCACTGTCCTGAGGGTGACATTACACGTTTACAGGGCACCTTTGACAAGGCCACTTCCTCAGGCCTTCAGCTTTAGATGAGAAGGTGCTAAGGAGCTTCATGCATGCCTTTTAGATCAGATGGGTCAGGACTCTGGGGAAATGAATGGGTCTTTTACAGCAAAAGATTTGTTGCTGTCTTAGAGCCTTTACTGAGAGCAGGATGTCTTTAGCTGGAGTTCCTTTATTAAAGGTTTTAATTCTCTTTTTTACCAATGGGGGACCACAACACACAATTACAAAGTGACCGGCAAAATCGGTGAGGTCACGGAAGGCGGCTTAGGTTGTGCACTGTACATTGTGAGAAGGCTTCACTCACAGACATCAGTGATCCCAAGACAGAAATAAGCTCCTGATCTGGAGCTTGGCCTGGTGCTCCCTAGAAGAAGACTGAGAAGTAGTAGAGACCAAGAAGGCATAGGTCAGAGCAGGATGCTAACTAGGAAAGTGCAACAGGAAAAGAGGTCACCGAAGGGGCTGTTCCTTTTCTGCCAGGAGCCCCGGCTCTCCAGCCCCTCTCCTGGCCGTCCCAGTGGGGACTGCCCCTGTAAAGCAGCCAGGATCAGAGTCACAGGAAGCCAGGGCAAAGGCCTTGCCCAGCAGGAGAGCAACGGCTCAGGATGGAAACATGGATGCCACAGGAAAGCATGGAAGATGTGGTCAGGGCCTCTGCCTGAGACAGACACCTGCACATGTGGTGACCTCACCTCAGGGTCCTCCTGCGTTCACCCTCCGGGTGGGCGTGAGGCCCAGAGATGGGTGCCCTGCCCCCAGGTCAGGAGAGTTAAAGTCAACTAACTCATTACCTCCTCCTCATTTCTTATTCTAGTTTTGTAGATTAATGCCTGCTAATGACTCCCCAAGGGCAGAATGTCATTCTATTAGTGTATTTGCATGCTAATAGGAACTGCAGAGCCCTAACAGGGGAAATCAAGCCCCAGGGCAGTCCTGGGCAGGGTCCTTGGGAATCCTGGAAATTTTGATTTGGGAACAGTGTGTGTGTGGAGGGGAGATTCCTCCTTGGAGAAAGTGGCACAGGGCCAGCTCTGTGCTCAAACTTCCAGGAGATCATAGACCCTGCTGCTCTTCCCAGCTGCTTGAGGACCCGGTTGCTCCTGCAAGGGAAGTCATGATAGCCTATCTTTCACCCTAGTGATTGTGGCACTGAGGCAGGAAATTAGGGTGTGGCCAGCAGGCTGGGCAAGTGGGTGAGATCTGTTAATCATAGCCAGGACACATGCAGAACATAGTTTACAAGCCCTGCACCTGGGACCAATCAGAATGTGCTATCTTCAGTTCTGGTGCGAAATCAAGCAGGCTTTTGATAGGAAGGCCTGGCTCTGCCATCAGCCAGAGGAATGGAGGGTTCAAAAGGTGACAGCCCTTGACCTTGTGGCCACTTGAATGCTGTCTCATTGGCCACTTTCACTCTGCAGGGTTACTTCTTTTCCTACGTCGAATAAATGTAAAACCTCACTACCTTTTTCCCATGTGCTGTCCAGCTCTTTGTTCAGAACACCAAGGCCCCAGAAAGAGTCTACCAAACCCCAGACTCATAACAGCAGGAGAGGAAAGGTGCCGCATTCTGATTCATGGGGTGGGCAGGCCTTGCTCCACAGAGCCAGGAGGGAGTTGCCGGCAGGGCTTCACACGAGGCGGTGATCAGAACTGGGGCCAGAGAGGAAATAAAGACAGGTGAAAGGAGGTGGGGAAGCTCATTTTATTTTCTCCTTTCCTTGCCTTTTTTTTTTTTTTTTGTCTGTTTTTGAGACAGGGTCTCGCTATGCAATTCAGGCTGGCCTTGAGCTCACTTTGTAGCCCAGGCTGGCTTCAAACTCACAACGATCCTCCTGCCTCAGTCTCCTGAGTACTGGGATTACAGGTGTGCACCACCACGCCCGGCTTCCTTTCCTTGCCTTAAAACTCTGGGTTAGATCCTCCTCAGGTCTGCACTGGGCCTGCTAAGCACTTACTGGGCATCTGTAATACGAGGCTGATCTGCCCTAACGTCACCAGCACATGTCCTTCCTTCACGACTCAGGTCAGCAAGATGAGAGTAACCAGGATTTGCAGAGATGTCCCTTTCTGCCCTCGCTCCAGGCCCCAGGCTGTGCAGCCTCCTTGCTCTGACCACCCTTGTGGCTGTACAAGGGAGCCGGACCTCCAGGACCGGTTCTCTATCCCTGCACTGTGCCCTGGGGCCTGCACTTATGTGCCCCACACTCAGACTCTCTCAGCTCTGCAGCTTCACCAGCTGCCCAAACCCAGCACTCAGCCCCTCACTGTGCCCAGGCTGATGCCAGACCTGTCATGCACCCAGCTCCCTGATGCACCCAGCTCCCTGAAGCACCCAGCTCCCTGAAGCATGCAGCTCCCTGCTCACTACCCACGGCTGTGCTCACTTCTTAACTCGCCTTAGCTCGTAGCTCAGAGCCTGGATAACCAGCTCCCTGCTCCTGGGAGCCAGGGGCCTTGACCTCTGCCTGGTTTCCTGTTTCCTGTTCCTGCATTGTTGCACTAGGGAGAACCGAGCCCTAGGGCTCCTTCCAGTCAGGCGCAGATAATCTGCCTAAGAGCTACTGGGCTGACAGGCTACTGCAGACAGGATGGGCCCCTGCTCCTGGCTGGCCTGGGGTAGTGGCTTGGGTGGGCACACAATGGACATGAAAAGCCTGCTGAGACAGGCACCCCAGGAGCAGCATGTACCAGGTGTGTGTGCCAGGCATGCCGGGTGTGACGAGCACGTGAGGGCAGGTGAGTGTCCATGTGCAGCTGTCACCAAGGGCTGGGGTGTGGGGTGTGGCATTGACCTTTGTTGGTGATGCTGTGTTTGGAAGCAGGTCCCCAGGCTCCTGAATGTCTGTGTCTGTCCCTGTCAAGTGGGGCACTGTGGCTGTGACTGCATGGAGCCTTGTGTGACGTGACCCGTTGTCCCTGTTGCAGCGTGGGTGTTGGTGTTCCCTGCAGAGCCTGAGCTCTGTCCTCTCACCCCCTTCTGGCCAGAGTGAGGACTGCACCTAGATCTAAGGAGTGAGTGATATAGGTGGTTTGCCGGGCTCCCGTAATTTTGGGGGTGTTTTCATGTTCTCCTGATCACACATGCATACACAAGTGCACGTACACCTTGTGTGAAACTCCCAGGAAAACAAAACTCTGCCACACTTTCCCAGGGTGAAAGGGCTTAGAGGAAGTCTTGCCTCTCCTCCTGGACACCACGTCCCCAAGCTCCAGGCCTGGACTGCATCTGGGCTTTCAGAGCGATGCACCTGCCTCTTCTTGGGTCTGGTTCGGGGCTTTCACTACAGAGCCTGCTTCAGGCTGTGCTCCAAACCAAGGGTACTGGAAAAAACCACCATCACTTCTGAGTGTGTGGGACATGGAGACACCTTGTGCAGAGTGTCACGGGCCTGTGCATGACCTCAGTTAATTTTCACCACAGGGCTGGTGGGCATTCTGCTGCCTGTGAGTGGAGTTGATGGGCTCACCTGGTCACCTCGAAAGCTGTTGTCCCTTCCCTTCCTCCAGGGCTGGGCTATCCAAGGACGGGCTTTTAGCACCTGGTTAGATGAAGCCACACTGCTGTCTGTCCCCACATGTGTGCAAGTCACACGGCCTCCTTTCGGGCCCACGGTGTGAGTGAGGCTGGTATGCACTGCTCACAAGGGGCCCCCCTTCCATGCATCCGTGGGATCCTTCCAGCCAGCTGGTGGGGAGATGGCTGGAGCTGGCGGGTAACTGGGATGCTGTGAGCTGGCCTTGTATGGAGCCTGCCAGGGCTGGCTGACTTCTGAACTAGGACAGGAGAGAGGACGCCATGCCTCGGTGCACCTGCGTCCCTCATTACCACGTGCAGACGCTCCTCGCGGGTGCATAAGTAGGTCACAGAAATGGGGACAACCTTCGCTCACATGGAGCCATGCAGCCTCACTAAGCCACTGGGCAGCAAGCAGCCAGGTCCCTCAGAGCAGCCTGTGTGCAGTTCCAAAATGCCAAGGATAGTGGAAAGCTTCCGCCTCAGAGGAGGACAGCAAGGAGCATCAGACAGGTGCTGGCTGCTGCTCCCGGGGAGGGGGCTCCGGACTGTGCCCACACCCAGTGGGCAGAGAGCTCAGAAATCCGGCTGTGTTCACTCAAGACAGTGGACTTTGGAGCCACGGACAATGTGATACCAGCTGGGGACCTGCGCCTCTCTTTCACCAGTGTCCCAGAAACACTCCCTGGCTAGGCAGGAGAGCCAGGGCCAAGGGCGTAGAGGGCGTGGCCTCTCCTACCAGGTCTGTGGCTCTGGAGTTCTTCAGTGCACCCGGATGGGGGGCAAACACAAGACCAGAAATGGAAGAGAAAATCCAGACCTGAGCCTCAGCACAGGCGAGAAGTTGGCTGAAGTTCTTTGGTGTGGGACGTGGGAACACAGGAGAATTTGAGAGAACTCGGCAGGAGACCACTTACCCTCCAGGTGCAGGTCTTCTCCGGGAAGGGAAGTTGGTCTTCTCCAGGAACTCACACCAAGGAGGGGGCACGTGAGACTTTCCAGATGCCCTGAAGGGGGCGCCCCAGAAGGGCGAGGACTCTGCAGAAGGAAACTGAACCAACAGGATCCATGGGAATTGGGGACTTCAGCTTCCTTACCCTGTAGGGGAAGCCCAACGAAGTCACGGGGTGACAGGAGGATCCTCTTGAGTTTGGAGATGCAACACTAACTCTGCTGAGAGGCAAGCACCGGGGGTTCCTGCAGATGCCCAGGGTACCTAGGATTTCAGCTGCTGGATACAAACTCAAGGGAAACCAGACAAAGTTGCCTCCCACGCTCTCCTCACTCCAGGAGGCAGAACGTGGAGTGGTTCCCACACAAACGTGTGCTTCTGACAGCCTGGGTTGCTGACCAAGTTCTCTGACTCTCACGCTGTGTGATTTTGGATGAACAACTCTGCTGCTTCTTCTACCTGTAAGGTAGGTGTGACGGCAGTTACAGCAATGGTGAGATGAATTCAGACAGGAGGCACTTGGACTGCTGCCTAGCCGTGTGTGTGTGTGTGTGTGTGTGTGTGTGTGTGTGTGTGTGTGTGATTAGATTCTGGGATGCATACTTAGAAGGAGAAAAAAGTTGCAACATTTCCAAAATCCTAAGAAGATGAGAATGCAAGCATTCTCTGTTGGTTTATTTTGTTGGTTTCTAGTTTCCATCAGGATCCTTAACTCCTCATATTTGAATTTTGCAACTATCCACAATTCTGAAAAGAATTAAAGAAACTAATCAGAAGTCAATGCATTTTATGGTAGCTATTTCATATTGAGCTACAGCCTTTTGTAATTAAATTATTCCCAGACAACATAGATTAACTCATGGATGAATTGGCATAGTTTTGTCATTGAAGTATGTATTTCTTCAGGCTGCTTCACGGGCAGGGTGGGAATGCATGCCTGTTTCACTGAGACTTAGGACAAGAGGCCAGCTACAGACACTAAGGCCTGATCCAGAATTCTGGCCCCTTCTGAGCCAAGGTGGCACAGGCAGAGGTGGCGGAGGTGAGCTCGCTGCAGGTTTGTGCCGGACCAGTGCAGTTCAGAGCAGTCTATTCTGCAGACCGCTTGACACAAGGGAAAGGGAGAGTGAATTTGTCATTGTCCACAGCCCTGCTGAGCATTGTCTTGACAGCTTCTGCTCTGAGGGGGAGATGAGCACCCTGCTTCCTGTTCGTGGAGGAACCTGTGCACCCCAGCTCAGGCTCTTGGTCCCCTCCCTCCACACCTCAATCCGGCGCTAGGTACAAAGGCTTGCTTTCATGTTGAGCTGTCACCCCAGGTCCTGGAAGTTTAGGTCATGTCCTGCTAAGCAGGGGCCTCCCTGGCCAGGAAAACAGTTTCAGGAGTCCAGCTGTGCCCCTGACAACCCAGAAAGTCCTGTACACAGAGGGTACCCCACTGCCCCACCCACCCCGACTCAGCTCCCTCCATGTCCCCAGTGAGAGCAGGAGGTTCACTCACTTCTCAACTTTGCACCCCAGTTGCCCCTGAAATGCCCCTGGACAAGAAGGCAAATATGACAGAGGAATGCTAGACCTGCAGCCCACAGGCTTGGCAGTCTGAGCACACTGTCCCTCTGGGCTACGAGAAGAACACAGCCCAAGGCAGCCTTCGTGAAACCCATGACTCATTACCATTCTTATCTCTTGTGCGGGGAGGGAGCCCAGGGCCTGGTGCATGCTGGGCAACACTCTTGTAGTGAGCCACATGCCCATCCTCAACCATCACCTGTTTAAAACTGGGTACGCTAGAAGCACCCAGGAATCCTGCAGGGCAGTCGAGCTGACTCCATGCCGGACTCCTGGAAATGTGAACTCTCAGAGGTGATTGGTGGGAAGGAACAGTGACTGCATCTTGATACAGGCTGGAGCTGGCCTCATCTGCCTGGGAGACCCTGTGTGTCAGTTCCCTCTCTGACTCTTTCCTAGGGAGGGACAAGACATCAGCTCACAGGGCAAGGGCTGATGCTGATGGCTCTCTGTCTGGAGGGAAGGGCAGAAAACAATCTGTAGAGGATATCTCATCACCATGGAGCAGCCCAAGGACACCTGGGGACCAGGAGGCGGTTGTCAGGTCTGTGCATGAGTAGAAACTCTCATTCTTTCACCATGCAGACTTGGGAACCCTTTGTGTACACCTGCTCAGCAATAGCTCCTAGTGTGACAGACATGAGAATGAGTGAAACCCTTGCTCTCATGCTGCTGTGTGTCAGTCAGAAAGTTATTGCTGTGACAGATGGGGCCAGGTTGGACAGCCCCGCCTCACAGCTGCAGTTTCAGCTGGAGTCTGACCTGCAAGAGTCAGGTTCAGAGGCAGGACTGGTACCACTGTTGCCAATTGTGGGCAGGTGATGCTAATTTCCAGATCTGGCATTCTTGTGTTTGGTTTTTGCTGTTGCTGTAAGAGCCAGGGTGTTTGCAGTTGTTGATGTTATAGTGGTGGTCAGGGTCTGGTTGTTGCTTATGTTAAAGTTGTAGCAGTTGTTTTATTGTGGTGTTGGTTCTTATTGTTGTGATTGTCAATGTATGGCTGTTGCAGTGTTTGTTGATGATGTCATTGTGGGTGTGAGTGAAGTAGTGGGTATTGATTTTGTAATTGTGTTGGTTGATGTCATGGTAGTTGTTGATAATGTGGTTATGGTAATTGTTGTAGTGGTTGATATCATGGTGATTATTGTGACTGTGGTGGTAATTATTACTGGTGCTACTGTGGTTGTAGTTGTTACTCTTATTGCTCTTGATGATATTGTTGATGTTGTCATAGTTGTTACTATATTGTGGCTTTGTTGTTGTTATTTTGGCCGTGATCATGGTCATGGTTACTGACATTATAGTGGCTGTGCACCAAGTTGTGTGGTTATTGTGCTTGTTGATCATGTCATTTTGATTGATGCTGATGGAGTGGTTATTGCCCTTGTGGTTAGGCAGTGGTTGCCGATGTTACAGTTGTGGTGATTGATGTTGTCATGGTCGTCATGGTCATGATGGTGATGTTTAGTGCTTGCTGCCAATGATGTTACTGTGGTTGTGCTTGAGGGAGGGGTTGCTGATGTTATAGTTGATGTTTGGTGGTCATGGTTGATGACTTCATAGATGTTGCTGATGAGGTTATTGTGGTTGTGGTCATGATGGTAGTTGTTAATGTGGTGACTGCTATCGCTGATGATGTCATTGTGGTTGTAGCTGAAGTGGTGACTGCTGGTGTTTGGTGGTTGGTGTTGTGGTGTTGATTGTTGATGATGTCATAGATATTGCTGATGAGGTTATTGCTGCTGTGACAGGACGGCAGCTGTGAACATTGTCATGTTGGTGGCTGCTCCGTGGTTGCTGCTGCTGTTGCTGCTGTGGCTGTGGTGGGGGTGGTGGGGGCTGCTGACACTGTACATGTCATAGGGGTTTTTATCTTTGTGGTGGTGACTGCTGTGATATTGTGGTTGTGGTGGTTGTTGGAATTTGCACTGTTGTCTGTGTTTCCAGGTATACCTAGATGGCCCCTTTCTCAGATAGCCACACTTCCTTCCTTTATTTATTAATAGACAAATTAATCAAGATAAGCAACTGCAGATCTGGAGCACCTGTTCTCATCAAGTGCTCTGTCCATGCCACTTCTCAGGACCCTCTATTAGGGACAGTGACCCCAATCTTTGGGGCAATATTCCACCCCCAGACAATTTAAATAATTTTTCCAATAAAATTTCCATGAGATTCTTTCAAAAATTTTATGAGTCTAAATATATAGCACCAGCTGTGTCTGATCATCTTTTCTTCTCTTTTAGCCCTGTTGGGAGAAGACAAGCAATAAAGAACCTCTGGCATGATTTGTTCCTGTGAGTCCCCTCACATTTCCGCATAGGATTCCAGGAGCTTCCATTTCCTTTCCTAATTTTTCCATTATTATTTATTTATTTGAAAATATTCTGTGAAGCAACTTCTAAAAGCAGCTTTGCTCCCAACTTACATAAGGCCAGGGGTCTATCCATGAGGGCTTTACATCCCAGCCAGCCGGGATCTCCAGCACTGGGCTCTGGCCCAAGGGAGACAGGCGGGGTTCCAGCCTGGCCAACCTTACTCCCTTCCAGCTGCTGGCTCCTGTCCTCAGGCTGGGAGCAATCGCTGAGTCTCAGCTTCATTGATAACTTGGGGACTATGACACCAACCTTCAGGGCAGCCTAAGACTGCAGGAGCACAGCACAGAAAGCTGGTGATGAGAGGCTTGTCCTGGGAACACAGTCTCCCCTGGTGCAGTGAACTTGAGCAGATGCATCTCCAAGCACACCCGCCTGCAGCCGCCCTCACCCTGTCCCCTGGAACATCTTTGCCTGCCTGGCACCCTGGCAGGGTGTTCTCTAGGTACACAAGCATCTCCTTCCTTGTTCATTCCTGAGGTTGCATGTGTGACCCCAGCCTTCCCTGTGCAGGCCCTGACAGAAGCTGGATGGCACATTGTTGGTAACCACAGCAAGAACTTGATGATCCTGCCTCCAAAGTGACGTCCCCTGTGAGGAGATGGGACCAGTGGGGTGGGGAAGGCATTGCAGAAGGTAAATGGAGGACTCCAGATTCATAAACTGTTAAGAACCTCATGTTAGTGATAGCAAGAGGTCAAACCTCACTCAAGGCCCCATGAGAGGCACAGGCCTTGGGTCCTCAAAGGCATCTGCAGAGGAGGGTGTACTGCCCGTCACTGACTCTACTCAGGGCATGGCCTTTTTTTATTCCATCCTTTTCAGGATCCAGAGGCTGGTACAGCCCTCCCTGTCCTGGATGAGGGACCAATTGAGGGCTGGAAGTCTGCGTGATTTCCTAGGGGACCTTCCACCAAGTGTGCACTCTGCTGGTCTCCAATTCTACCTGGCTGGGTGAGAGGTGGAAATGGCCCAAAGTCCAGGTGGCCTTGCTCAAGGCTTCAGTCCCCATGGACTGAAGACCACAAGTCTCTAGATTTAGGCTTCCAATCCCATCTTTACTGCAGGCCAGCTATGTGCGAGGGACCAGGAATTTAACTGCTCTGGGCCTCCGAGTTTTCATCTCACAGAGAGGGGACCATGCATCCCAAGTTGCTGAGCACCTCAGGAGTGCGGCTGTCAGCAGCACGCTGTGGATCATGCAGTCAACTCCTGGCCCCCTTGGAAAGCTGACAACGTGATTTTGCTCTGAGGCAGCCTGTGGATGAGGCCACCCGGACCCAACTGGCTGTGCCCAACAGCAGAGGCAGCTGAAGCTGGGGCTCCCGAGGGCACTCACCTGGGGCTCATGTTGTACAAGAGCTGGCTCAGGGTAATTTGTTGTAATAAGCCATCTCCACTGCAGTCTCCCTCGGCAGAGGTTTGAAATACAGCAGGTCTCATTTAAGGCAGAAGGATGATAATGGGCCCAGTGCTGGAGAAAACCAGCTACTTTAGAGTCTAATCAGTCTTCATCAGAACCAACCCATTAAAGGAAAAGTGTGCCTGGCTCCATACAGAGCATTTGCATATTTTTCAAGTTCTTAACAGAGAAAAATCTGGAGGTGTCAAGATGGGCACCTCAGGACAGCACTTAAACCCTTCAAAGTAAATGAGAGGTGACATCTTTAATGAAGGGAGAGGCGGAGGGAGAGGAAGATACCTTCCGTCCCCTAGCCACTCCTGTTCCTCCCACAAGCCGGGAATCCTCTGGGAGCAAGCAGCCAGGCACAAAGGGAGATGGGGTCAGCCGGAGAAGTTTGAGTGCAGCTTCTTCTTTGCCATTCAAACCCCACTGCCACTCGTATCTTGGACTCATATCCTGGCCGTGTGGGGCTGGCGGCAGATCTGGTGCTGATTTCACGGCACAGTGGCTCCTGACTTCTGTGGATGTTCAAGGAGCACCAAGGTCCCCAGAGCCAGCCTTGCTCCAGTGCTGCCTTGGAAATCAGAAGGGATGCCACAGGCCAGGGATCTCTCCTGAGCATGAGGTTTTGGTGATGGGCAAAGGGCTCTCTGTTGCAGGAGCTCTGACTGAGCTTCACAGGAGTTTCCAAGCTTGGGAGCTGGAGTGCACAGGACCAGCCTCTCCCCTTGTCCCAGAACTGAGCCTCAACATTCTTGGGTGGGGTCTGCAATGAGAAGGGCACAGAGGAGAGAGATCTGTCACACAGAATTTGGGAGTGGCCCCCGCTCTCCCGCAGCTGTCCTGGCTTGGGGTTTTTGCTGCTTCACTCCGACTGGCCATACTGGACTTGATACGGCTGATCCTTGTAAAGAAACAGGTTTGTTTATTATTATTTTTTTTAACCTGGGTGAGGCTTCCCTATCACAGAAAATATCCCCCCAGCCAGTATACTTCAGTGTATTAGTTGTTCAGGTTAGTAGTTCCTGTTCCAGTTCCAATTGCTTCTGGTCTCTTAGAAATGGCTGGTCACTGTGATGCACACTGACTAAACCAATCCCCAACTGACAAACCATTCTGTCTATGTACTTCCTGCTTGTTTATTCTAAATATGCCCGAGACCACCAGAAAGTATGGCTTGATATTCTGGGAATGATCCTGTTCAGTGCCCTTTCACATAAAAAAATCTGCCTCAAAGTCTTGGGTGTCGTTTCAGTGTTTATGCTTGCCACAGCATCTGGTGCCTTGGCTGGGAAAACTGACCATGATGACCTCTTTAGTCACTGGTCATGGTCCTTGTGGATGGAGGAGGGACATCTCCAGGTCCTGATGGGAAGGAATGTCCTCAAGATTTCTGGAGCCCTCTTGGAGGTCTGGAGGAAGATTCATGGCCCCTTGCTTGAATGGCTCACATTGGACCCCAAAGGTAGGAGGATGCAATCTATGTTTCTGCCTGCCTGCTGGATTTTGGTAAGACCGTGCAGGCACCCTAGTTAGTCAGTCTGTTAGTCCTGCTTAGTTCAAGCAGAAGAGCTTGATCAACTCTTATTAGTTAAGTCCACCCTCAAGGGAAGGGGGGTTGGAATGTTTAACCTCTGAGTGCCTGCTGAATGAATGTGTGAGTGAGAATAAGCAATAGGGTGTTCCATCTGTGCACCAAGACTGGGAAGCACTGGTCACAGTGGCTTACTGGGTCCTCACCTGCAGTTCCGTGGTGATCCACATGTGACATAATGGAGGCCTCTCACCCTCCTTAGCTAAGTTGCACCTAAATCCCCACAAGGGGCACAGACAGGTGGGCATCTGAATGGTCTCTCTCTGAAGGGCACCTGCCCTTTGTCTGTTGTGCCATCATTCAAAGGTAGACAACTTAAACCATAGGGAGATAAAATGGGAACTAACTAGTTAAAACCCACAGTCCCTGACTGCAGGAAAAGGGGCTTTTATGGAGTTAAAAATGAAACCAGGGGCTGGGGATTTAGCTCAGTGGCACAGCACCTGCCTGGCAAGTGCAAGGTCATGAGTTCGATTCCTGGTACTGGAAAAAAAACAAAGCAAACCAAAACAAAACAAAATGAATCCAAACCACTCCTTGCATCTCAGAAGAAAAAGAAAAAGAAGAAAGAGGCCCATTGTTCCTGTGAATTCCACCTTGGCACCCTCATCAGCTGCTGCGGCTGCTGCCAACACCTATAGCTTCACTCCCCACTCCCAGCTCATCTACTTCCAGCCAATTAAATCAGTTCCAGTTTAATTGGCAGTTCTGTGGCCTGCATTCAGCCACAGAAGCCCCCCAGAGACACACATTCCTGGTCAGATGGCATCATCTAATGCCCACTCGAGATTAACAATTCCTTCTGAGTTCCACATTTTGACTGAAAATAATTGGACTGTCAGGCCTGATGAATGAGTTGCACCCCGTCGAGCCTGAACCGATAGTATAGACCAAACTCTATCAAATTGCCCACAGTCACTGCAAAACTTGGGGGCAAACCTGCAACTTTCCTGGTAGACAATGGAACAGAACTCTCTGCCTTCAAAAGTTCCCTCTGTCAAAGAGTTACCATCACCAGGATAACTGGGGCTCTTGCTACTTGCTCCTCCTGTAAAGCACAAACTTACAGCCTGGGAGGATATCACCTTTGCACCAAGCCAGTCAGCCTCCCTCTCATTTAAAACTTTGACTGTTCCTGGAGAAAAAGATGATGGCTGTATCAACCTGAGACAGATAACCAGAATCCTGAACTTCTGAAAACTCTTCTCCCAGAGGTATGAAGAAGACTCACCTTTGGGTCTGACCATAAACCATGCCACCTCACTGCCACTCTTTTTGCTGCCAAATGGCACAGGGAGCTTGAACAGGCAACCAACATGCTTGCTTCTGCTTGCAAGTTGTTCCCATAAACCCCTTCAACTGGGAAAGTCCTGAGTTAAAAGTTCAGCTCACTTGGACTCAGTTGCTGTAAGGGGTTAAAATCTCTCCCACTTTGGCTCTACACCTGTGTTCTGCATGACAAGAAAGTCATCCTTGTTGTCAAAACAAACCTACAAGGCCATCTGAGAGGCTCTCAGAGTCAGTCTAAGCCAGAAAAGCTTTATCCTGTTCTGTCTGAGGACCCCAAGTCCGACCTGCCTCCTCCTTACAGCATCAACACCAAGCTGCTCAGCCAGCCATGATGCCACCAGTGCCAGTTCTGTCTCCTGCACCACAGTCTCCTGATCTAGTGTCAGCAACTCTTGATTCTGTTTAATACAGAAGAATACCACCATATTTTAGATGGGGCCCAAGCTTGGTTAAAGTCAAAAGTCCCCATCACTGTGTTGATCCTGATGCTTGGGTGAACACAGTCCTCCCCTGAGCATGTCCAGACTGGGACTGTAATGTGACAGAGATCCATGAAGCCGAAGATCAGTACTGCATTGCTCTCCTGGCAGAGGGGGAGGCAAGAAGCCAAAAAACATGTCTAAAGTTATTAAAGGTACCAACTGGAGCCCCCACTGAAAGTCTGCTTGAACAGATCCTGTGAGATTCATGGGCACTTTGTCAAACATGAATTTCTGTAAATGCTTGAATGCCCTATACCTCTCCTTGGACATGACCAGCCTCCCTCACCCTCAGGCCCACTGTCCGGGATTTGATATTGACTCCAAGTGTACCCTACAAGAAAAAATAGCACCTACATCAGCCTAAAATGCCTCATACTCATAACGCTGAAAATTTGAGACTCATTTCCATAAGTATGGACAAAGGACTCACCCCCAGCTCTTGCCATCAGTCATCCGTCTTTGGTGATTGAGCTCTGTCCCAAGGTAACCCCCACCTGCATCACACAGTACACCCCTCCTGCCTGTAAAGCCAGTTCAAGATCTCCAAGCTGCCAGTGCTGCTGCCATTGCCCTCCCCTTACATTGCCTCAGTTTTCTGCTATCCACAGCCTGCTGATACACCTACCTGGACCTAAAAAATACTTGTGCCTTGGATTGGCTCCTGTCAGCCAGTCCTTCTTTACCTTTAAATGGGAAGGTCTCAGTTCTGATCTCAAACTCAGCTGACCTGTACTCAACTTCTAAGATGTTCAAAAACTTGTTTCCTCTTTCTGCATTTCTTCTTTTTTTTTTTTTTTTTTTTGGTTTTTCTCCAGTACCGGGAACTGAACTCATGACATTGCGCTTCCCAGGCAGACGCTTTGCCGCTGAGCTAAATCCCCAGCCCCTCTTTCTGCATTTCTGATTGATAACACCAAGCTGCCTGCTGGAAAGGCACAAAAGCTCTGCTACAATATCTGGCAGAAAGTGGTTCCATGCTGTCACAGTCACTGTCCTTCAAATCAAGAAAGCTGAGAAGTTCACGTTAGGCTGAAACTAATTGTCTAAGTGCCACATGCTGTACAGGCATGAATTGCTCTTAAAATGGACCCCCTGACAGATGCTGAGTGCACCCTGTTTATTGGTGGAAGTAGCTCTGTTAGGAATGGGGTCTGACAGGCAAGATACGCTGTGGTCACCTTGGACAAAACTATTTTGGTCAAAACTCTCCTGCAGGGATGATCTCCACAGCAAGCTGCTTCCTGTTGCTGTTGGGAAACCTGCCAGCAATGACAAAAAATAATCTGATCCAGAGGCTTAAACCCCCTCCAGGGATCCAATCAACTAAAAACTCAGTATTCCTGGAAGATCAGAGCCAGTCCTGTCCCCATCATTTGTTCTGCAAGCTCAAGCCACTGTGTTGAAACCCATACCCATGCAGCCAGCTCAGGCTTTAGTGTCTGTGTCACCAGCCCTGACCTCCCATTCCCTACCCCTACTGAAAAAAAATTGGAAGGTCCTTCTGTAAAAAAGAATCCCTAGATATGGCCTACCCTTCATCATTGTCAGCCACAATGGGCCTGCAGGGATAACTCAAAAACTAGATTAAACAAAAACTACATACAGCTTGTAACCAGTTAAAAGACCAGCTATAGCTGTAGACATTCCTGCACACACATGTAACCCAGGTACATATTAACTACCTCTAGAAGTTTCAAAAATTCAGCCTTTGATCCACTGATAAATTTACCTGGACAGCTCCTTTGAGGCTCACTCTGAAGAGGTTATGCACATTGACTAGTACACTCAGCTGAAGTCTGAGGACATTGTTCACAGGATTGCTGTGTACCTATTCTCCTTGATTTTTGTATCTTTTCAGGCTGCTTATCTGAGTCTTTGCTTCCCTGCCCCACTGCTAGCTTTTTTTGTTGTTAATTGACCTGTATTCTATTTACCCCAGTCCTTGCTTCCCCTGCTAGTTATGTGTTTATTTGTTGTTTGTTTGTTTTGCCTTAAACTGTATGGATGGTTGACCCAAGCAAATAAAACAATCAAGTACTTGACCAAGATTTGATGAATGTCCAAGGCACCACTGACATGTTCCTAGATCGGATTAACTCCCTCACTACCTTGCCGGAGTAATGTTACAGAACAGACAGGCCTAAATTATATCTCCTCCTAAAAAGTAACTTTGAAAAAGCTCTGTAATAAGACTATCTTGGAGACCTTGGCTAGAGCCCATCCTAGGATCACTGACAACCCTGATGTTACTTCTTGTTGGGCTTTGTCTCAGAAAATCACATGTAATATGCCCAGCAAAGATTTGCAGGGGAAACCAAGAGAGGGGGAAAATGTAACAAAAAAATGCTCCCCAGCCAGTATACTTCAGTTTTTCAGTTGCCCAGGTAATAGTTCCTGTTCCAGGTCTGGTTGCTTCTGTCTCTTAGAAACAGCTGGTCATTGTGATGCAAGCTGGTCTTACAATGTACATTGTATAATCCAATCCCCAATTGACAAGCAATTTTGCCTCTTTACTTCCTGCTTACTTATCCTGCATAAGCTCTAGACCACCAGAGATCAGGGCTTGATATTCTGGGAATGATGTGGATCAGCGCCCGTGGACGTAAGTAAATCTACCTCCAAATTCTGGGCATTGTTTAGGTATTTCTACGTGCTGTGACATCCCAGCAGGCAGTATCTGAATTTAGTTTGCAGATTCCCAACCCTGGGCTATCAGGCACCTCTAGGAGCTGAGTATGGCCCAGGTGCTGCCAGCAGGAAATCAGGGACCTCAGCTCTGCATGGCAAGGAAGTGGTTCTGTCAAAAATGTGAGCTCTGGAAAGGGACATGGCCAGGTGGACAGCTGACAGCAGCTGGGAAACTCCTGGAGAGAAGCCAGCTTGGCCATTCTCAGACCCCTCTCCTACAGATGGGAGAAGGTGGGTGGGTGCTCTGTACTGTGGCAGCTGGTCAGGTTCCCCAGGAGGGGCAGAGCTGGTGGCCGAAGAGGGTGGGCCCTGTGTTCACATCACCTGGTGCTACCACCCAGTGCCCCCATGTTTTCCACGTGGGACAGGCTTTTGTGATGTGCTCCTGCAGCAGCTCCCCCTTTCCTGTTCTTATCCAGCTGTGGGTTCCTCTCCTCCCCACTCTGTCAGGAGAGACTGTGCTAGGACAGGGATGGGACCCCTTTCCACCCCAGCACCAGCCCAATCTCCTGCAGCATGGTAACAACCATGAGATGTGTTGAGTTTGCTAGCTCAGTGATGTCTTCTGCATCTCTCTAGCCTCGTCACCCGTAGCTTGAGGTGTGGAGATGAAGAAGCACTCACCAACAGTGGAAAGCCCCACAGGCACAAGGACTTCTGTAGGATTTTACACATCAGGCAGGAAACCACCCTCAGCTTCAAAAGGGGTGAGTCAAGAAAGAAAACACCAGAGAAAGACAGGTGAACTCTGATCAAGCTATGCCTGAAAGCAATTCATCTCTGCATTTTCCTTACTGTTATACGTCCCAGTGGAGTTTTCACCCTTGGCAACCCAAAGCCCTGCCAATGAACTCTGTAGGAAGGGCAGCTAACATTCCGTTTTATAGATAAGCATGAGGTTTCAAACGTGTAACCAAATAGTATCAGAAAACCCCCAGAGCCAGAAATTGTCAAACACAAAAATAAAGTAGCATTTCTTCCTAATAGGCAGTGAGCAGAATTCAAATATGGTTCCCACAACTGCCAGCCCTTGTAAAAGTAACCAGTGTGTCGGTGCCCCTTGGTTGTGGACAGAATACCTCTCCTGTGATTAGATTACAGCTTCTGGCAAAGGTGAAGGGATTTGCAGGAGTTGCTAAGGTCCAGATATTGCATTCATCACAGGAAGTGTGTCTTTGGTGGACCTGACTTAATCAGGTGAACCCTTAAAGTGGACACAAAGCAATGGGTGCCCTCCTGCAGTCCTGTAAGGAAGCACACTGTCATACAGTGTTGGGACACCAAGCAGGGAGTGGTGCCAGCCACAGGGCCAAGGGCTTCAGGTATACAGGACAGGGCTTTGCTAGCCAGTGAGTTTAGCCTTAGGGAAACTGGGGTCCCTGCACAAAGCCAGGCTTCAGCTAGTGAGATCCTGAGCAGAGGCTAACTGGAACCCAGAATTCTGGCTCAGGAGAGGTGAGATGACCAATCGTGTGAGGCTCCTAAATTGTGGCAATTTCTTCCACAGAACAGAAAACTAATGTATAGAAAAGCTCACCACTCCATGGACCAGTTTACAGCCAAAGATTAAAGTACCCAGGCCTGTATATCCATCCTATATATATCCATACATCTATCTCTCTCTCCACTCACCCACCTCTCCATCCATCTCTCTATTCCTCAATCCATCCATCCACTTCTCCATCTGTCCATCTCTCCATCTATCCATTTCCCCATCCATCCATCCATCCATTTCTCCATCCATCCATCCATCCATCTCTCCATCTATCCATTTCTCCATCCATCCATCCTTCCATCCATCCATCCATCCATCCATCCATCCTTCCATCCATCCATCCATCCATCCATCCATCCATCCATCCGTCCATCCTTCCATCCATCCATCCACTCATCCATCTGTCGTGTGGAAAGGAACCAGATTCTGTGATTTCTGTCTCTCCACCCATCCATCTCTCCATCCATTTCTCCATCCATCCATCTATCCATCTGTCCATCCATCCATCATCCAGACACTCAGGGTAAGCCCCCTTTTGACTAAAACAAGCTAAGTGAATTGGGTCCTTCATTACCCCTGCAAAGTCCTTACTCTTCACCATCTGGTGTGATTCAGTCGTGGGTGTGGCCTTCTGTTGCATTCTTGTACAACGTGTTTTTACTTGCATATCTGGACCAACCACAACACATTATCCCCCATCACTCCCCTTTGGCTTCATTAACTGAGCCTCCTCATCCTTACAGCCAAGGTTACCAACCCGCAAGTCATGTAACTTGGCCAGTGTGGCCTAGCCAGATGCTGTACTTGTAGGCTTCTGCCTCCACCCTTTACAAACACAAAGTGCAATCCTGGCTTGGTGGTGGGATTTAGACCTAGCCACAGCATCTTCCTGTGACTCTCTTTCTGTTTTAACATGTCATTAGTCCCTGTTTGCCATACAGAATGATTATATCCATTGTGGAGAGTTGCTACATGTACAGGACACATCTGAATTCTTTTTGCCTTCCTTTCTATCTCCTGATCTCTTTCCCACTTGCAAGAGCCCCATTTCCTCATTACCTGTTACCCACCACTGCTTCCTTCCCAGGAAGGAGGAAAGATGCTTTGTAACGACTGAAATGGATCCCGTGCCAGAGGTGCCTGGAATTCCGTGGGTGTAGGTGGCAGGTTATGTGCCCTCTTCTCCGCACTGGAATTCCTGTTTCTGTAATCAGAGCTTGCGCTGTGCACAGGGATTGTGACACCTTTCCTGTGGGTGCTGAGGAGGGGAGAAGGTGATGTCATCACAGCTGGTGCACTTGCATCAGGGCAGCACCTGCCTGGACCCTAAACCCTCACTTCTTCCCATTTCTTCTCCCCTCAAACTCTTCCAAAATCCTACTTATCATCACAGGACCCCACTCACTGTATTTCAGTGTGTCCAAGCTGCTCAAGTTATGTCTAATTAGATAGGCTTAATTGATATTAAGACAAATAACTTCCAATTACTTTTTCCCTGTGAAATTGAGACTTATTGGAGGGCAACCATCTCTAATTTAAATCAGTGAATTAAAACAAATGTGATTTAGTGGTTCCTGAAAGGAGAGGGGAATTTTAATATGCAATCAACTCATCCCTGCTAACGGTTGGGTGCAAATTCTAAAACACATTAATCAACCGTGGATGCCACAGCCAGGGACAGCGCGTGGCCTTGGGTACACCGACAAGCAGCAAGGATTTCAGGGCCAGCGGCACTGGGCTTCCTGGACCCCTGCAGGTGACTCCCTCCCTGCTGTC
This sequence comes from Chinchilla lanigera, assembly GCF_000276665.1. Classification (NCBI taxonomy): domain Eukaryota; kingdom Metazoa; phylum Chordata; class Mammalia; order Rodentia; family Chinchillidae; genus Chinchilla; species Chinchilla lanigera. The sequence continues at coordinate 7,287,110 of NW_004955486.1, read as the reverse complement.
TCATTTTCTCTGACTGAGAGCTGAAAAGGCTGGTCTTCAAGCATGATGCCCAGTATCTACAGAAAGCACGCTTGACACTTATTTCTGCTGTTTGCCATCCACGCCGCCTCTTTTCTTGTTTTAGACACCCACTGGCATCCAAGTCTGAGGTTCAAAAACGTATCAAAGTAACCCCCCCGCCCCACCGGACTGCACAGCAACATAGGAAGTGACAGGTCTCACCGTGAGAAGGTGAACACGCCCCCTGCATGCTACCAGGGGGTTGTCCCAAAGGGGACACTGAGGCAAAGGTGTAGCACCAAGCCTGGGCAGCCAGCAGGGGCGCATCCAGCTCCTGGTGGGAAAGGCACCCTGGGAAGCTAAACACGGCTTGATGTTGTTTTCAGCTTCTATCTTGACTTTTTTTAAATGCCAACTTTATCTTTAGATTTCACATTCTATGTAAGTTGTGAAAAATGAGTGAATACTGAATTAGTTATGATTCTTTCTATGGAAAGTGACAAAACTTGACACAAACTGTCTTCGGCAAAAATAGGAATTTATTGGCTCAGGCAATTGAAAATCTTGGGATGAATTCAGCTTAAGGCAGAGTTATAACCAAGAGAGCAAGCACAGCTCTCAGCACTCCGGGCGTGGTGCTCCCCCTGCCAGCTCCAGCCTCGGCTCCGGCTCTGCCCGCCTGCCTGTGCCACGGCAGGTGGATGGGGCGCTGCAGGCACGCAGCCTCTCATGTCATGGGGACCGTGAAGGGTACGAGGAGCTTTCTGGAATCCTGCCTCTGTTTAAAGGGGTGGGGGTTCACTCGGTGTGTGGGGTCAGGGGCTCCTGGTTCCTGCTCACGTTTAGCTCTGGGGCCCCTGGCACGTTATTAGCCTCTCTGCTCCTTAGGGGCAGAAGGGAATGGTCCACACCCCAGAGGGCCATGATGAGCCATCCATGGAACGGACAGACAAGTGCAGAGGGCGCAGGCTGGAGGAGCCAGCGTCGTAGGCTGCCCTGAGTCAGCTGCTGGCCCGGAAGGACATCGGGAGCCTGCGCTCAGGCTGAGCTCCAGGCACACCACCGGGACAGAGACAGGAGCGGCAGATGCTGTGCTGGGCTCACACTGTTCACAGGGCCCAAACGCTCCTGGACCCACAGTCCTGCCCCGGTGTGCTTGGGACCCGCATGTTGCAGAGCGCAGTGATTCTGCAGTTTCTGGAGTGTGTGGATCTGCTCCTTCTCTGCCTGGCAGGAGGTGGAAAGGTGGCACTTGCTCATGGGCAGGGTTGTTCTGCTGGGGCCTGGAGGGCACGCTCAGCACTGAGCTCCTTGTTACAAACTCGCCCCAGCTCCTGGCTCTCACACACAGGGCCACTGCACAGCAGGCATCCTGGGAGCTGTGTCCCTCCTCGGTGTCCACTCAGATGGATCCCACCACCCACAATTCCATCACGGAGCTTCCGCTGCTCTGACCCAAGAGGCTTCCTTGGCTCCCCCTACCTTGGCGTGGGTGCAACCCCTAGAGTTTTACCTTGGCGATTACACAGGGAGTTGGGATGGAAGGGAAGGGGTAGGGTTGCAGCAGGGCACAGGCTTGGATCCGGAAACTTGGGGCCTTGGAGGAATGGAGACACAGCACAGAGCCTCAGTCTTCTCACCGGTGGATGAGAAATGTGATCTCCTCCTTGCTGTCCTGATGTGTGGGTGAAGAAAGGACAAGTACACCTGCAAGTGGTAGACAGCAGGAGACTGTGTTTCAGGAAAGTGGCGTTGCATCACCGCGCTGAGATCCTGACCTGCCCATTCTTGCACTCACCCATTCATCACTCATTGATTCAATCATTGATTCGCCCATTCATTCACACATGCATCCACTCACTCATTCGTCCTTCCGTCGTCACTCACTGGCCCATTCCTTCACACACACATTCATACCCACCCACTCACTTGTTCATTTACTCATTCATGCATTCAGTATGACACGGAGTCTGTCTTCCTAGGGGTTGGACATTTGCAGAAGATGTATCTCTCTCCATTGGTCCTCCAGTCATGACCAGCTAATGGATAGCTCTTGATTCTGGGCTTTATTTGCAAATAACTTTGAAGTCTGTGACCCTTGAGGGCTTTAAGTACAAGGAAGGGATGTTAATAAAATCCTCCAAATTAGGCCAGGTTACAAAAGAAGAAGGCATTCTTTTCTTGATTGTTTAAGTGCTAATCGGATACCCTTGTCCCAGAGCCCCCAATGCAACTCCAAGCCCTGGTCATCTGGCCCAGCACTTGCCAATTTCCTCTGAACCAGAGCACCTGCCGTTCTTGGCCCTGGGCTGCATCCCCTTGTGGGATAATCCTAGAGTAAAGGTTGCTCTGCTCAGCAGGGTCTGTCTCCTAGGCTCCCCCACGCCTAGTAACAGAGTATCCTGGGCAAGTTGGTTTTTGGCCTCAGCTTCCTCACTGTAAAGCAGGGAGCAAGCAGGATCACCCCTCGGGTCTCTTGCATGGCCAGGGCCTGGCAAATGGGCCATCTCCATAGACCTGCAAGATGCCAGAGCAGGTAGTGCCCTGCTGAGCCTGCCTGCCCTCTCCTCCTCCTCCTCTTCCTGAGGTGGGTTTCCAGGTCAGATCTTCAAGTGAAAGACCTTGATAGACCCCCGGGTTCCACATTTCTCCTTGCTGTCAATATTACATTCAAGTGCTGTCAGATGCTCGGAGACAATCAGACACGGGAAAGCTGTGGCAATCTTGTTTTCCCACGTCCCCACATTCCTTGATAGATGCTCTATTTTCCAATCTTCATTTTTCCATCAAAAAAAGCCTCATTCGAAGTGTTGTTCCGACACGTTGAAAATATTCTCAGCATAATAGCTGGGTCTGAGAAGCAGGGTTTGTGTGTGTGTGTGTGTGTGTGTGTGTGTGTGTGTGTGTGTGTGTGTCCTGGTGAACCCGAGTGATGCAAAGGTGGTGTCAGCTCGCAGCTCATTAAACCAGGCACATTAAACATTATGAGATGACACCTCCTGTAGGAGCCCAGTGGGAAAGAACAGGAAACCACGGCCAGTTCGGGGCAGATGCCTCCCTGGCAGCCAACGCGCCTGGCACCGGATGCTGGCAGAGTGCTGTGGTCTGGGACTCTTAGCACAGTCCTGAGCTTGTTGATCAGGCAGGCACCATCCTTCCATGGCATCCCACTCACTGCCTGAGTATCAGGAGATGCTCACCTGCACTCTGGCTATTATAGACTTCACAGAACAGGGCACAGAGAGATTAAAGTTCATAGCAAGGACTACACATTCTTACCCTTTCCCCAGGGTTAGTGTCACCAAGAAACATCAGCTTTAATGAGCCTTTTCAAAGGTGAGATGTTGTAGAAGGAATGTGAGCTCTTGCAGGGCTGTACAGAAGCTGACAGCAGCGAGGAGGCCAATGCCCCTCACTCGTGAGAAGTGTGTGGCCCACAAGCCCAGGGGAAGAGACAGGCAGGGCTGGAACCTTGGTGGTCATCAAGGAAACAGTGCACCCCATCTCACGTTCAAGGAGACTGTGGATGCCACCGGATCAGCAGGGAACCCAAGACAGACCCAGCTTGGTGTGGAGCATTGTCTGACTAAGACCTGTCAAGGTGTCACCTGAGACCCAGCTTCACCTGCAGCAGGACGGAGGCTCCCAGGGGCTCAGCAGGACCCCTAAAAGACCCCCTTCTATGTCTAGTCCACCTCTCTCTCTGTACCTCTTCTGCTCCAGGCCTAGGTCAGTACCCATGCAGACATCACAATCTACAGCTATATTGGGGCTATGGTTAGAGACAGGTGCCTACGTCTCTAACCATCTCTGCATTCTCATGGAGAGGTGACAGACATCCAGATAAATATGGGGGAAGATACAGGGATCTATCTATATTCTTATTTCTACATGTATCTCCTTATCCATAGTATCTCACAGAGAAATGGACGAGCTATTCAGAGCAATACAAATGGAGATACAAGGCCTAGATCCCTATCTGTACGTCTCTATCCACCTCGGTCTCCATAGCATCTCAGAGAGGTGGGCAGAGGTAGCAAGGTAGACAGACATGGCTACGGACATGGGGAGTTATCTCGGCTCCTGTCTATGTTCCTGTCTGTGTCCACATCCATCTCTATATCCAGATCATCCCATAGAGACATGGACAGAGATATGGAAATAGATGTAGGAGAAGATCCAGGGATCTATCTACAGTCCTGCTGCTACATCCATCTCCATCACTGTACCTCACATAGAGATGGATAGAGATAGCAAGATAGACAGATAATAGATTCAGATGGAGGAATCCGTGTGTATTCATATCTTTATGTCTATGTCCCTGTATCCATCTATCTATCTAGATATTTACTTAGATGGATATCTCTCGATCTCTATCTCTGCATGGAAAGACATCTGTTTCTATAACTGCATCTCTCTGTATCCATTTGTATCAAGTTGGATGGCTGTAGACAGAGCTCTGCATCTCTACCGACAGGCAGCTGTGCATGTAGACATGGCATTATGACATCACCAGCTTGGTAGACATCTGTTAGGAGTCGTGTGGAAAGGAACCAGATTCTGTGACTGTGGGTCTGGCCGGGGAGAGGTGGCCGGCCAGCCTCATGAGGGACAGGTTGGAAATGCTCAGGTGGGAGCAGCCGCCTCAGTCCCTGGGCAGAACTGCTTCCTTCTTGAGGAAACCTGGGTTCTGTTTTGAGGCTTTTCACCCACCCAATCAGACCAGGCCCACCTGGATTGTTGAAGATAATTTGATGCAGGCACCAACCACCTTGGATGCCCTCACTGCGGGACTTGGAGGAGGGCATGATGAATCGCTGATTCTGCAGCTTAACCATGTTGATTCACCACACTGACCATCGCAGGAAGTGGACCTAAGACCCTGGCTCTGTGAGAGAATATGGTGAGTAAATGCGCTGCGAAATCAGATATGGAAAAGAATAACTCTTGTGCCTGGGTAGACCATGGAAAGTCAGCAGCAGACACTGCCTCCGTGATCGTGGCCTGTGAGTTGCAGTGACCGTGCCAGCTCAGGTGCAGCTCGCGGTGTGGTCACTCTGTATAGGGCAGGTGCACTGGGCACTGGTAGCTGTCCTGGGGAGGATGCTGTCACTGCCGCCACTGCACCAGGGCAGGGCCAGTGTCTTGCTTATCTAGCAAAATCTGTGAAGCTGGTGGGAGGCGGCGAGGGACAACAGAACCCCAGGCCCAGACGATCAGGTCCTCCAGGGCTCTGGACACTACATGAGGGGAATGGTCCCCTCTCTGCAGAACCCACTTGCACAGCAGCTGGACAGCAGTCTTCCCTGGGTCTACACTCTGGGTGGCCCTCGTGACTGTGACTTCCAGTGATCTCTGTTTTTGAACAAGTGCCGAGTCCTGGCATCAGCTCTGAGAGGCTGGGGCCCCGGGGAGCATCGGCAAAAGAGGCTTGGCCAGATGTGAGGAGGAGGGGCCCCTCTGGGGCTGCCCTGGATTGGCTGCGTTCCTGGAAAGTGTGGCAGGCGTACAGGGAGGCAACGTCTCCCTTAACGTCTGCTGTGCATAATTCCACCAGCTTCTTCAAATGTGCTTGGCTCTGCTGTGTGAGTTGAGTGTGTGTCAGGTGGACCAGGAAGGCTCCACACACTCGAGGTGCATTCAAAACACCCTTTCTAAAATGCTCCACTTCTTGCCCCTTTCACTAAGACTGGGCAGGTGGGAGGGGTCTCCTCTCGTTCCTTCTCTTGTTTCCTTTGCTTCTTCCCTTTCTGATGAATCCTAGAGCTAGGGGCTCTGGCAGACCCATGCCTGTCCATGCCAACCTCAGCCCCTCTTAGTCCTTGTCAGCCTTAATCCCTGTCCTTAGGAGCCATCTCTGCCCAAGCGCGACCCCCAGGCACCTCTCAGAGGACTTGCAGGGGCAAGATGCGCAGCCTGACCACTATGGGTTCCCTCCTCTGCACACCCCACAGGCAAGGTGCTCTGCCCACAGACCCAGTCCCTTCCAGGATGGGGTGGCCCTGACGGGTCGGCCTGGAAACAGCCCGTGCCAGCTCACACAGCACCAGTCGTCCTGGTGGCTCCGCTGAACCCAGAGCCAGCAGGGCCTTGAGGGAGAGGCCATGTCTGCTTGTTGAGGCAGAAGGAGCAGCGTCCTCCTCCTCCTCCCTCTTCCTGATCCCCCTTCCCTCTCTTTCCTTTTTGCTCATCCTTCTCTTGCCCCTCTGTCTTCCTCCTCTTCCTCCTCCTCTTCCTCCACCTCTTCTCCCTCCTCCTCCCTTTCCATTTGCCCCTCTTCTTTCTTTTTTCTTGTTCATTCCAAAGAGGAGATAGCCAACACCCATGACTAATATGAACGTCTTTCCTCCTACCCTGGCGGCAGACGCTGTACCCCATCCCCTTGCACATGCAGACAGGTGAGGGTGCAGCAGCCAAGGGTATGGGGAGAGACCAGGTCCCCTGCAGCACCCTGGGCACCTCGGGTGGGGCCCTAAGTGAGGATGGAGCCCGTGGCAGAGTCACAGGGAGGAAGGAGGCAGCCTGTTGCTATGGAAACTGCGGCTTGGCACTGCCTGTGAACACTGGTCTCCCCGAAGCCTGCCCAGCAGAGACGCTGAGCAGAGGACGCCCAACTCGGTAAAACGGGTGTTTAACTTTTATGTCGGGGCTGTGAGTGCTGTGCCTCTAATTAATTATGCACAGGCGCTCAGGGAGGCAGCAGGCAGAACGGGCAGCAGGTAACGGCCTTTCAACAAATTCCTTCAACTTTTAATTTTTTAAAGGGGATTTTTTTTCTCTGTAAATACAACAAGCAGAGAAGTCTACATTTACAGCAGGCTACCCGGGTCTCATTGGCTCACTCACAAGCCTCGATTCTCCTCTCCATCCGTGTGGCAGTGTCCACTGGATACCTGGGCCCAGGGAGGGAGGCCAGCCGAGCCCCTGTGGCCTCAGATAAAGCCAGCACAGTCCAAGGCTCCCCAGGGCTAACGAGCCACTCTCGGGTGCCCTTCAGAGCCAACGCAGGTGGACAGGAGCCAACCTAAGCTTGGCTGCAGAGCTCAGAGAAGCAGGCAGGGAGTTTGGTTCCTGGGGCTCAGCTGGGGCCTGAGCTCCCAAGGCTTCTAGGCAGAGGAGCGGGGCTGGGCAGGGACTCTTGGGCAAGGTCAACAGTTTGTCCTTCCCACTGCCAGAGGACAGTGGAAGGAGAGTGAGAGGTGAGCGAGAGTCAGAAAGCAACAGAGCCAGCTCTGGTTCCACCTCCGCCTTGGAGGCAGAGGGCCAAACAGAATGGGCAGTAGGCAGGGTGGGGAGAAGTGGGATCCCAGGGGGTGCAGTCCAGGGACTCAGAGGACCCTGGCACCCTGGTGGACCCTCAGGGGGCAGCTGAAGGGGGGGCATAGTGAAGACAATGACAGGGGGTGCCCTGCTGGAGCCCTGTAAGACAGAGTAGGCCTGGGGATGGGAAAGCAGCCCCTCCGTGAAGCCACAGGGCCCCCTTAACCTGCAGAGCCCCTTTGTAGACTGGGAAACTGAAGTTCAGCAAGGAGGGATTTGGGCTGGGACACTCCAAGCAGAGCAGGTGGCTTGCTGGTGCTCAGGTCCTTGTGCTGGACATCATTGTGGTGGTTTCCAGGCTTCCCATGGCCTCGGTTGGGGGCTTGGTGCTGTCCTGGCCCTGCTGGGCACTGAACGAGAGCCTTACCTTCCCTGGGGTGGATGTGGGACAGCAGCAAGGGATGGTGAAGGACAAGTCCCCATGTCGGTAGAGGAGTCCTGCAGGATGTGCTTCCTGGCCCTGGGGTTCCCTGGGGAGGAGAGCAGAAAGGGGTCAAGGCACCGTGTGGGGCTCCAGGCAGCAGTCTCCTGGGGAGGAGCCCTGCGGGTCTCCAGCTGCGTACACATCGGGCCCATGTACTGAGCCTTCCTGGGCCACTCCCATCCAGATCCATGGAGGAGGCCTGGGTGGTGTGGCAGGGCAGCTTGTGTCCTCCTGAAAGGCACATGCTGGCCTCCTGCTTACCAGGATGCCGAGTGTGGTGTGACTCAGACCTGGAGTCCTGGCCTGTGGTCATGGTGAGGTCAGGCTGGAGCAGATGGGCCCTGAGAATCCAGCAGAGGGTCCTTATGAAAAAGGGGAGTGAGGCGCAAGAAATTCGAGGCAGAGAGAAGCCACAGGAAGATGGAGGTCAGGACTGGAGTGAGAGGCCTGTGGCCAAGGGATGGTGGCAGTTGTCAGCTGACCCAGGAGGTGAACAGAGACAGGATCCATACTCTCCTACAAAGTCTAGATGAGGAACCAGCCCTGGGCCATGGACTTCTGGTCTCCAGAGCCATGAGACCATGGATTCATGCAGGTGAGGCTGTCACAGACCCTGCCCCGTCTGGGTTGAGCATGCAGGCATCAGCCAGGCCTGGGAGGCATGGCCAGGAGCAGCAGACATGGCCATGCCTTGGCTGAGAGGGGAGGAGAGGCCACATCAGGGATCTTGTCCTTCCCTGTGTTTTAGGGGCTGGGCTGGATTCTGTCCCAGTGGAGTCCTTGTGCTTGACGTAGCAGCATCTTTCCTAGAGACCGTGTCTTTCACAATGTGTCAAAGAGAAGCAGATACGTGTTCTGTAGACAGGGAGGGCCTGTCCCCACGGTAGGGAGGGCAGTGACATCTCTGTAGAACTGGTTCTCCTGGCCTGGCCATGAGCGCCTATCCCACTCCTGCCCACGGGCCCAGGGTCCGCTTGCAAAGGGAACAGCAAAAAGTCAGTGATGTTTCTCCAGGGGCCTCGCAGCTGATGGATTGTTTAGTAGGTAAAATTCACCTCCTCCATAATTGGGACTGCAAACAGAAGTGATTATAGACTGATTTGTGGCAATTTGGCAAATTTAAGGAGCGCTCTTTCCTCTTGGAACCAGGAAAGGAGGAGGGACGGGGTAGGGGCCCTGGCTGGCTCTGTACCTTCCTCCACCTGGCCAGGTGGTGCCAGACTATCCAGGCTGCTGGGTCCAAAGCCATCTCCCTCCCCAGAGACCCTCTGCACTCCCAGCCTGGCCCAGGGGTCCAGATGCACAGCAAGTCCACATGCACTTCAAGATCCAAGCCCAAAACCACGGAAAAGGCATTTTCCAGGGGACTGAGCTCAGCTGTTTCCATGTCTCTCTCTGCCTCGCTATACAAGTACAACATGCATGCACACACACACGCACAACTATTCCATATCATGCACACATGTAAGTGAGTCCCATGGCCCCTAGGTCCCTATCACATGTGTGTGTACGTACAACTCCTCCATGCTACACCCACGTGCACCCACTCACAGCCTCCACCACATACGCGCACACATAGCCACCACACCGTGCACATACACATACCCGTTCTCACGGCTCCACGCCATGCACAGCCCTCCCACCACACAACTGTCACACACTCACACACACTCACACACCCCAGCCAGCCCTCTTGGTGACTCCATACTATATGCATGCACGCACCCCTGGGCCCAGCGCTGTACCTCTCTATTCCCAGGGGTCGGGCTCTTCACATGCAGCAGTAACAGTACCCAGATGCTGACACAAGTGTGTTCTCTGCACATCTAGAGCCCCAGCCACACCTCCCCATGGGCAGCAGAGTGGCACAAAGCCGCCCAGACTGCCCTTGCTAAGCGTCTGTATCAGGCAGGTCTCACGTGGCCCCCAGCCCCTACCCCTGGAGTGTCCCTGAGCCCCCCTCCTTCTGGGCCCCTGGATGGAGTCGTCCTAGCCCTGGTCCCTGCCTAAGGAGCTGGGGTGGTGCAGAGACACCCTGACCAGCAACCCTTTCCCTGCCCACTCCAAGGCTGCAGGAGGAAGATAAGGACCCCTGTGCCCCAGCCCTCACAGCTCAGGCAGGGTGGCTACGGTGTGGACATGTCCTTATCAGCCCCTGCGGACGCTGACAAGGCCTTTCGTCGTGCAGTGTTTACAAGTCTGAAGCGGAGGCTGGGGTATAACCTCAGGGAATTAATCTTTCAGCGTGGGGTCTGCAAGTTCTGTGGATGTTTGCCTACAAGTTGGGGGGGGGCAGCGTCTGCTTAAAGACAGTGGCCCCTGGCCACCCATGATCACCCTCAGACCCTTTGTTTTGTGACTTCAATTCACCCCCATCCCTGCTCAGGACCCCAGCGCCTCCTGATTCGGGGCTGCATTTTGTCTGCAGGTGTCCCCTGCCCAGGCTTGTGGAGCCACCTGAAGTGACCTCTTCCAGCCACAAGCTGCTTAGCCCAGCCGCACCCCAGAGCCCAAGGACACCAGATGGGCACAACCCCACAGCAGGGAGCCCTGGGGCCCCACATTCGAGCAGCAGGGAAACTGAGGCTGAGAGGTGACTGAGACGAGTAAAGGAGTTTTAGGAGCTCTGGATTCCTGAAACTGTCTGGTGCTGTCTTTCCATTTTATCTCCAGTATATATTATACAAATCTCTCCCTCCCTCTTCTACTCTTTCAGGAGCCTGGCTGGTTTTTCTCAGATATTTAAAGTAGAAATTTAAATACAATATCTGAAGCTTTTAGCTTTACTTATGGCAACACAAAAAATCCAATTATCAATTAGAACTGATAATGTTTTATAGACTGTTCTCTTTATTGGTGCCATATTGCAGCTAATTCCAGAGAACGATTTCTCAGAAATGTCCCCGGGTTATGGTCTTGCTGACTCCATTTTACAGAAGATTTAAGATTCCCAGAGCATTGGCCCTAGCTCTCTGTGCACACTCTGTGGCCTCAGACTCCCCAGGGAGTCACAGCCTCGGTGCCCTTGGTGCTGGGATGGCTGTGGCAGACGTACCCTGCAGGGCCAGGTCCCCAGACAGTCCCACCTCTCTGGGCGTGGTGCGGGCTTAGGTCTGTGTTACTGCCCGACTTACCTGGAGGGCCCTGGGAAGGGTAAGGGAACCCGGAAGGCAGTAACCTTGTGGCTTTCCTGTCAGTCCCAGGCCCCCAAGCCCCAGGAGGCCACACACTCTGGTCGAACCTCACTGGGCATGTTCTGCAGTGCCTGCTTTCCTCTCCTGGCTTCTCTTGCTTACTCTTCACCCACAGAAGTCCCCAAGGCCAGAGCCAGCGCTGCCTGCTTTGCTATCTACAGTGACCCACCCTCGACAAAGCCATAGGGGCCCATGTGTGGTTTCCACCTCAAAACACAGCTTGGAGCCTGGCATGGTGGTGCATGCCTGTCATTCCAGCACTCTGGGAGGCTGAGGTGGGAGGGTGAAAAGTTTGAGCCCATCCTGGGCAATTTAGTAATCTAGCAAGACCCATCCCCAAATAAAAAGCAATGAAAGGGCTTGGAATGCAGCTCAGTGCAGAGGCCTAAGTTCAATAGCTCATACCTCAAATCAAACAAGCAAGGAATGCAGCCCTGGCCACTGCAGCACTGTCCATGGGCCCAGGCCTTGTGCGTGGGGCCTCATCGCTGGTGTCATGGATCCCTAGTATAGAGGGTAGCACTGTCCTGTTGGTGAGTAAACTTGGGCCTGGGTCCTAGTCTTCATCCCCCTTTCCCTGTCCCATCAGACCCTCAGGAAGCTCACAACAGTTTTCAGCATGAGACAGGTTCCCTGCCTCCTCGTGTAGAAAAAGGCCCACTGTCATATCCTCAAGGTCAGGGTCAGATATCCCCACTCCTGTGTGACAGCCTGGGGAGACCCCTGGACACTGTTTTTCGGGAAATGCGGTGGCTCTTCACCAAGTCCACAGCCCTGATGTGAGGGGCCCCAAGTGGGGTTTCTTTTGTGAGGTGGCAGAGACACAGTGTCCCCAACCCACCGCTTTCCCAGGGCCTGTGGGAGCTCACAGCTATGATCCTAGAGTCAGAAGAGGCTTTTCTTCTCCTCCATCCTGGAAGCCCCACCACCCCCTGGCTTGTGTTCTGTCTCCCACCTGGAGCGTTATGGGTGGCCCCCTCCAACAGCTGAAGCAGGAGAGAATTTAGGAGTCAGTGAAGCCACAATCAGAGACAAATCACTCTGGAAAAAAATGAAGGGAAAAACAGAGTTTGGGTGATAAAGCGACTCCTGGGGTCAACAGTCCAGGAGGAGCACTGCTGCCTCATCCCACTCAGGACTGTGTGGACTTCTCCTCAGTGCTAGCAGGCTTTCCCTGGTGACAGGGTTGGCTGACTCCACAAGGTAAAGGGGAGAAGTCCATTTCCCCAGGGACAATGCATACCGCCAACCAAGACACTGGACAAGGTCACACCCTATGACTCCCATGGATCAGACAAATGGGGAGACTTTGCAAGTGGGACACGAGGCTCAGACACCAAGGGACAACCAATCTGTCCAAAGGGATGGCTAAGAATCATTTTGCTTAGCTTCTGGAACCCTCTTCAGAAAGTGCACAGATACCCAAAGCCAGTCCAGATGAGCATCTGCAGCCATGGCCCATAGAGCTCTGTTGTGCTTCCATGCATGAGTCTGTGGTGTGGAAGGTGTTGGAGTAAGTGAACTCAACTCTGGTTGAGCGCGATGGACACACACATTTCTAAAAGGTGCCCTGAAGCCCTACAATGCACCTTTTCTGAATTGCCCACAAATAGACCAAGCTCTGCCTCAGCTTATCAGGTTTTTAGTAGAGATCTCTAGCCCCAAGTGGCCCAGAGGTCCCCAAGCTGGGAAGACTTTGGGATTGAGGGAGCCCAGAGTATGTCACCCCAAACCATGAGGGACTTTGAATAGAAGATAATTAATGAGAAGCTGGTATGGGGTCACTCTCAGACTCCCTCTACTTGCTTAAAAGGAAGACACAGATTTACAAAGACACTAGACATCCCACATGCCCCTTCACTGGGAACAAAAAGGGTTGACCCCTAAAGGCAACTTTGAGCCCTAGCAGCCTGGAGTCATATCATTAACAAGTTTCCTAACAGCCTTTCTCTGTCATTTATGTCCCTTCCTCTAAGTTGCTGCCCCTGGAGACTGAAAAGCTCTTTCTCTTGTCTTGTCATTTCTCTAAAAATGCATATTCTGCATTGGAAATGCCATATGAGCATGGGGGCCAAATCACCTCTTCCAGGACAACTTGCTCCCTGGGCAGCTCCTATGTGTGTATATGTGAAATATGCCTGCTCATAAACTTGTTGGTTTTTCTCTTGTGAAGCTGCTTTTTGTTAAGAGGTCCACTCATTCCAACTACCAACTTAGGAGAGGTGGAAAAAGAACTTATTCTTTCCCAGAAGCTCTCGGAAGACAATCAGGCACAGTAAGACCTAAGAATGGAACCCTGGACTGTACCACATACGACTGTACCACATAAGCACCCTCTCTGTGCTTCTCCTGCAAGTGATGACTTATCAGTGAAATAAAGAACTGTCTAGACTTGCAAGAGTGCCTGGCCTTCCCAAATAGCACACAAGACCAGGATGCCTCCTGGACACAGGTGTGGGCAGTGGGACTCAGAAGGGCACAGTTGCTGAGATAGGACTCAGGTGTACAGGGCAACAATCCACATCTGGACCCCTAACAACTGAGAAGCTCAAGTGAGAGGGTCTGAGGGATCACCTTCTCACCCCTTCCATAGCTGGGCAGCAGCAATAGCTCTGACATCAGCTGATAGAGGCTGGAAAGGACAGGCTGCAGGAGCTCCGGAGGGGATTGTGAGGGTACCAGCCCAGGAGTGGGGATGGAGATTCAGGGAAGAGAGGAGCTCTGGTTTAGCTATTGCTAGCAGGTAGACTCCCTGTCTCCTAGAAGTTTCAGAAGCCAAAGCCAAACAGAGAAGTTGGGAAAGTGCTCTTAGACACTTCTCTTCTTCACTGAGACATAATATCCAGCACTTACAGGAGGAGAGGTTTATTTTGGCTCATGTTTCATTTCCTAGCCCCTTGGCTGCAAGGCAGGATGGTATGGCAGAGGACATGGCGGAGGAGAGCTGCTCACAGCATAGTGGACAGGAAGCAGAGAGGAGGGAGGAAGTGAGGAGGGAGATGAACCCTTTCAGATCATGCACAGTGACCACCTCATCCAACCAGGCCCCACCTCCTAGCAGCCAGTCAGCTATGGCCCAATCACCTTCCAAAAGCCCCATATTTGAGCACACGAGACATTGGGGGCATCTAGATAGGAACCAGAGCAGGTGCCTTTGCAGGGCCACGTGTCATGGCTCAGTGAGGTGCTTCCATTCAAAAGTGAAACTCTCATGGTCAGGCCATGGAGGGACTGGGTCAAGCCACTCATGAGTCAGTCCTCAGATCTACCCAAGTCCCTGAGAAGTGCAGTGGGAAACCCAGCTAGGCATGTGTCTGGTTGCTTCTGTCTGCAGGAGGCACCTCACTCTCTCCTTCAGGGTGGAGCAGAGGGAAAGTTGCTTTGCCTGCCCCTCCCTGGGCTGGGTGCTCCCAGTGGACCTCAGATGTGGGGTTATTGACTTTCCCCACTGGAGCTTCATCCTAGGGAGTTGAACACAGGTACTGGGCACAGGAAGGATGGGGTTATGGGCAAGATGAGTGAACTTGGAGGGGTGCTGGAGGCCTGGGGCAAGTAGGTGGAGAGGAGAGGGCAGCAAGACCCCTTCCTAATAGACTCCAGGACGTGTAGTCTGGAGGAGGAACAGGGGAGCCCAGGGTGCATCCTGACAAGGTGTGGCTTTTCATAGTTGTCATAGAAAGCTCCCTGTCACCAAGAGGAAGCCAGATCAGAGAGAGCCTGTCCCTCCCTACAGGGCAGGTGGAGGAGTCTAAGAAAGATGCCTGGATTGGGCCTAGGGGCACTGAGTGAGCCTAGCGCTGGGGGACAGTTATGTTCCTGCTGGTCCTGTGTCAAGTGGAGCTCGAGCTGAGAGGTGTGATTGGCCAAGTCTACCTCACTCTGTGAACTGGACAAGTCCTCTCACTGATCATTCACTCTATGAGTTATTTTACTGGCATCTTCAAAGGTATAGGAGATGATATGTCCATTCCACTGCTTGTGTCAGCTACCACCTTTGCCCAAGCATCTGGGCTGAGTGTCTTGCCCCCTGAACAGCAGCCAGAGCTCCAGGGCAGGGTGAGGTGCTAGACTGGGTTGTGAGAGCTGATTTGGAGGCCTGGGCAGGTCACATGAGCTTTCTATTTCTCTGTGAGAGTATCTTCAACATGGGCACAATCACCATTCTCATCTTCTGAGGCCCGAGGAATTGCTGAGTCAAAGTAGGGAGACCCAGCCTAGGCAGGACAAAGTGTGGGCTCTTGCTTACTGTTTAGGACTGGCCAAAGTTTAGTTATTTTACCAATAATTGACACTGCCAGAGGCAATTGGAGTAGTCTCCTGTTTAGAGAGCCTGAGCTGGGTTCTGTTTCTTCTGCAATTCAGAACACTTGAGAGAGTACTGTATACACACTTGGTGGAACATACTCTGCTTACACACATTTGACACACATTGTGGTTACTCTCCTTGTTGCTGGGACAAAATACTCGACACGTGCAACTTAAAAAAGAAAAGGTTTGTTTTGGCTCACAGTTTGTAAAGGTTCAGTCCATAGTCAGCAGGCTCCAAGGCAGGACGGTGTGCCACAGGGAAAGGTGCTCACAACAGGCTGGACAGGAAGCAGAGAAGGAGTGAAGGGAGGAGCTGGAGGGAGATAAACTCATCCAGGCCACACCTCCAGTTACCAGACTCCACCTCCTAACAGCAAATCTACCGGAAGCCTCCATAATCCAATTCCTGGGCAAAGGTCCTGCCCCTCATCACACGAGGGTTTAGGGGGACAGCTAGGTATGAACCATAACACCACCCTAGTCTTCCTTCCACACTGCTTTCTATGCCTGCCTGGGAATCTGGAGGGCTGCAGGTTGTGCCCTTTTAAGATCTGACCCGGGACTGAGATCAGGGAGGCTAATTACTATGAGAAAGCAACCCACCCAAGACCCCAGCAGCCCAGATGGTCAAGCAGGTTTCTCCTCCATTTGTCCTTGCCCAGTGGGAAGTGGGAAGGAAAAGCATTGTTGTGGTTGATACACTGTGTCCACTTGAGGAGTCTAGAAGCTTAACTAAGTGACTCAGCAGTTCTACATCCTGGAGTGTACAGGACACGCCCTTATGGCTCTAGGATGTTGTTCATTGTGTCAACTTGAGAAGTTTAGATGGTTAACTATGTGATTCAGCAGGGAGCCAGGATCCTCACTTTGTATTCATCTTGAGCCTGTGCAAGAGGAAGGCACGGAGATGGTGTGGGTGTACAGGATCCCCGCCCCCCAGGGCAGGCGGGATCCATATAATAAAAGGGAAATGAGGAAGGACTGATTGTTGGTTCTTCGGAGGAGCTCCAGTCTTTACCTTCAGCTTGGTCATCTCCTGGCTTCTGGTGCAGACTGTTTGGCTTCTGCCTGGGACCGTTCAGCCTTCTGGTTTAGAGTCTTCAGCCTTCTTCACAGATTCGTCAGCATCCATCGCAGACCCATCAGCCTCCTGATGCGGACTTGCACGGACACTACAGCGAGCTCCAGGCCCGGGGCTGGGCTCTTCAATCTTCAGCATGCAGACACCCTCTGCACGCTTCCTCATCCAACTCTGTAGCTGACCATTGCAAGCCAAACTTGTAATTTCTTGTACATTTGTATATCTTGTGTTATATCTGTTTCTCTAGTAAACCCTGACTGATACAAGCATTCAAGAGCACTTGTCCACATAGGGTAACATAGAATCATTGAGGGAGATGTAGGGTCCCCAGTGGGACTGTGCAGAGAAGGATGGAGATTGGGCTCAGCTCAGCACCCAATAGGGCCAGGAGGGAAGACTTGGGCTGGCAGAGGGTGGGCTGGGAGGATGGAAAGTAACTAGAAGGAAACACTGAGACAGAAAGTGTGAGGCTGAACACATCTAACAGGAGTCCTTCTAAAAGGTAAGTTGGGGTGATCTGACATGGTGGGGGGCAGTGGAAGATGGGGACCCTGATCAGATATCAAGGGGTCAGAGATGGAGGGTGGGCACTCTTGCTGACTGCCTGGGCATGGCTCCGGCTGAGACAGTTCTATAAGGAAGGTCACAGAGAGGCCCAGGAGAAGGTGGGGAGCCTAATTTCCCCGGCAGAGAATCTTTGTTGGGTCCAGGGCTTTATAGCTTCCCATGGACACAAACAGAACAAAGACAAGCATGTGAGAGCCCATCTTTTAGGCAAGTGCTGGACTAAAGGGGTCCTTTGAGCTCAGGACTGAGACTTCTGTCTTTATTGTGCTAATGAGCTCTGGGAGTGGAGTGCGGCTTGTGGGCTCCCGGATGGTTCTGACCACAGGATGGTATTTGTACGGGGTCAGCTCCTTCCTGCTTTCTGGGACAACACACTGGGAAGTGTCCTCCTGGCTGCCCTCTGCGGGCTCTGCAGGTGGAAGACCTCTCTCTTGCTAATTGTGTGGGACAGACTGGCAGCGAACACTTAAGAAAATATATTTTACAATGGTAACCGGGTGGGTCAGTCTTTCCCCCCATAGACAGCACAGGGAGGGTGAGACAATTCCCTCCCCTTCCTCCTTTGGGGCAAACGGCAGGGCGAAGCCATTCCCTACTGTCAGCTGGATGGATCCGTCAGCAGCGGCTTTCAACCTTTCTCTGGGCCTCTGCTTTCTGGGTTGAGAAACTGGCCGGTATTAATTGTCAGCCGCCGCCTTTCCCTCCTATTCCCCAAGTGTGAGAAGAAGGCCGCTGCCTGCCACACCACAACAGTTGTCAAAAAGAAAGACAGCTCTCCCCGAGTGTTTGTCGCCACGGCCCTGTGCGCTCCATCTCTGAGAACAGCTCAAAGCCATTTGGCAGCCCAGCGCCCGGGATTGCACTGAAAAAATCTGCTTGAGATTCTCTGGATGGAAAGAGGTTTATCATTTTGGCACAGGCCTGAAATCGAGAGGGCTCTGCCGGGGCCTGGGTGCCTCCCCGCCTCGCTGAGGTGTTGGATGCAAGAAGCTGGCATTGTCCACGCACTGCTGAAGGTCACAGGGGTGTGGGGAAGTCAGGACACAGCCCTTCCACCGGTGCTGGCATCCAGGCTCCTCTTACACTGGTGTCTCCAGGGCAGTGGGCAGGGCCCACAGTCAGGCAGCTTCTCCCACAAAGTAGCTTTTCTTGAGAAAGGTGAGCCTAGCCACACCAACCCATGGGCAGCACCCGAGGGTCCTAAAGACAAGTGGGCAAATGACACAGCAGGAAGTTCACGAACACAAACATACAACCGAGAGCCCACCATGAGGAAGGCTGTCCAACACCCTGCTGGCTGGACAGGCAGGTGAGACTGTGAGACCCAGCAGGTGTGTACATGCTCGCGTCAACTGTGAAGCTGGCGGTGACCCCATGCGCCCTGAGGAGCTAGCCACGGAAGGCATCTTGCTCATTGTTGGTGGTCTACACGGACTCTGGGGACATTTATCAAAGACTTTATAAAGACTTGTGAAACGTGGCTAACATTTTCAGACACCAGGCCAACTGTGAGCACTGTCGTCCCTCCTCACCCACAGGGGATGCACCTGAGATGCCTGAGGATGCCAGAATGCCTGCAACCTCGGGTGGCACAGGATCTTCCATACACTGTGGCTTTCTTATTCATGCATACTTGCAATAGGTTAATTTATGTTAGGTACAGGAAGGGATGAACAACTGTTGATAAAATAAGCAACTGTAACAGGGCACAAAAGGGTTGTGACTGTCCCACTAAGCATCTCACGGTGATGGTGTGAGTGGGTGATCCACCAGGCATGGTGCTGATGGAGCATTAGGCTGACATGGGTGATGATCACCTGTGGGAATGTTGTAGTAAGGATGCCGTGACTGTGGACGGCTGATTTAAAGACAGAGGTGGCTGCTAAGAGACTAAAGGGTGAAAAGACAGACTCTCATCCTGGGTGGGATGGAGTAGGACGTGTGAGCATCCATCATGCTACTTAGAGGCTGCACAATTTAAAACCGAGACATTGGGCATTTTTACCTGGAGGGGAGGAGTGTTCCAAGGTTACTGACAGTCTATCGGGATCCTGAACTGTTTTAGGCAGTTGATGTGTGGCTGGATGCCTGTTTGTGCTTTTAAGTGATGGAGACAAAGTTTGAACTCAAGACACCAAGCCCCAACCACCTTACTGTGTGACTGCATCTCACTCACTTGCCCCACGTCTACGAAACAGCCGAGGCGCACACTGGAAAAGAGTCCTTCACACTAAGATGTAGACCAGTTTACTTATGATGGTGGAAACTCCAGACTGATTCTGGTATGTGCTGTCACTTAAAAGCAATATTTGGGACCTTAGTTATAGATGTCAAAGGAACCCAAAGTCATTTGACTCCAGCGCCTTCATAAATGCTACTAAAAGGGAGAGTAGTAAGCAAATTTTTAAGCACCACATAAGAGCAGGAGAATGAGAGCAGGACAGGAGATGGTAATGTTGCTTTGGTTGCTAAGAACTGAAGAACAAAAGCCTACGGGCTGAAGAAAGTGGGGCCCAGTGGGCAGCTCGGGGCACACGGCAGCTGACCCACTGCAGAACCAGCCCAGCTTGGGTGGGGAGGCAACTGCCAGCCAGCAGCAAGCAGATCTGAGGTGCAAGAAGGCAGGAAAGGGGTGAAAGCCTATGTGTATGCATGAGACCACCCCCTCCCAGGCCTACCTTGCCCTCGTTTTGGCAGGAGACTGGGGATTCATTCTTTGGAGAGGCTAAAAGGAGACTTACTGAGAAAGTGATGATTAAATAAATAACCAAATATTGAGAATAAAGTAATTGAATGGAGGTTTATGCCTGCCAATATCAATAGCCAGCAGATCATGCAAAACATCACAGGCAGATCACCCACCGGGAGACCAGAGCTAGGAAGTGCTACCATGCACGCACTTAGAAATTCCCATCACCTTTATAGGGCTCCTCTAATAAATATAAGTAAGCTTTCAAGGATCATCAAAATATGTGAAGAAAGCTTATAACATACAGAATTGTCAAACAAGCAAGCAGAACCCCAGGGACAAAACAATTATGTAGAAAGATGAAAACCAAAGCCAAACAAATAAGAAACATGTCAACAATATCCTGAGGTACAAGAAGAGGTCTTATATCTATGCAATGAGAACAGGATTGCAATAAAAAGGGACATTTAGAAAAACAAAACCGTTATTGAACATTAAAAAAATAAAGGTGAAAGTTTAAAGCCCAGTAGGGAGTTTGGAAGATAAAGCCGAAGACATGTCCCAGCAAGTAGCAAAATGACAAAGAGAAATAGAAAGGGTAAGAAAAGGAGTGGATATATTTTTTAAAAGTTCAATAAAGTGAGGACACCGTGAAGGAGAGTGAAGCATTCGCAAACCCCTGCAGCAGAGATGGCCAATGACAACGTTAGTCTGTGAGCCCCTCGCTGCTCCAAGCATTCCCACACATGAGCTCATGAGACCCTCACAGCCCACCTTGAGGGAGGCATTACTTTCTCCTATTTTGCAGATGAGGACCCTGGGCATGGGGTGGTGAGAAGACTGATTATCCAAGGTCATCCTGTGAGTGAAGGTCAGAGCAGGGATCTGAGCCAGGCATACTGATCCTGAGTCCGAGGGCTCAGCCAGCTTTCTCAATTGCCTCTCAGTAAGAGCATCAGAAAATTCAAGAAATAATTCGAGTTCTTTTTTAAGACCTGATATCTACAAGTTTGAGTGTCTGGAAGAATGGATGAAAAATTATCCTTATCAGGTCATAGCATCATAGCATTGCGGAGCTTCAGACTGCCACAGACAAAGCAGAGACCCTAAAATTGGAGGTGATGACCATGGGGGAGGAGAACAAACTGCCTACAAAGTCAAGATCAGACGGTGCCTGACTTTTTAAGAACAATAGTAGAAGCAAGAGGGAATGGAGTAGCAGAACGCTTCCCAACTTCTGAGGAAGGCTTTTGGTTGAAGTCTATATTCAGCCAGGTGCTCAGGTGTGCGGTAGAGATGTCAACACCCTTAGACACAGCAGGCCCATGAACCTGCTCTCCGAGACCCGCTGGCAGAAGTGACAAGTTAACGTGAAGAAGTCGGCTGGTGAGAGGAAGGTGTGCACCAGGAAATGGGAAAAGAAGCAGGAGAAGTGGGTCTCCCAGGGATTGGTCGTGGACCACACAGAGCAGTGGAGCAGGTCAGGAGTCTGGGAGGGAGGGACGACTCTGAGGAGATGGATTTCACCAGCTGCGTTCGGGGGAACATCGTGTGGTGTGGTAATGGGTGACTGTACAGACACAGCGGTCGGCAAAGAAACAGTTTACCCCTCGGGACAAATGGGGGTGGAGTGTTCCCCAAAACCGTGCACACTGAGGAGCAAATGCTTGCACCACATTTCCTGAGTGTGGAACTGTCCCTGGCAGAAGCAGCTTTTACACCAAGGCAGCTCCGTCTTCACCCACTGCTGTGGATATGTGGCTTTCCTGTTAGTCCTCACTGCTTTCTTTAAGCAACCAACAATCCAGTGATGCTAGTCATGGCCACACCGTCAACCAAAGAGCAGGCCAAGGCTGGACTCGAGCACTACAAGGGTGTTTCCAGCTGTGCGTGTGTGGCAGCGGCATGGCTGAGAGGGCAGGCAGAGGGTGGGGCTCCTGGCACAGTGAACTCAGTGTCGGGACTGAGTGGATGCTCTGCAGCAGGAGGTAGCATTTCTAGAGGATGTGTTTATGTATTGCGATATTTTAGAATTTTTTTGAGTGCCTAGAAGGAAGCAGCAGACTGTAAGCTATTCATGTCCGCACCCCATTTCCTGGTTTAAAAATCTGGGATGTGGTAGGTGGGACTTGAGCAGATTTGCCAACACAACACAGTAAAGAGGTATGCTTGTAGAAGGTTTCATCTCAGAATGCGAATGTGGTCTCGGTTATTCCCAAGTATGACCACAGTGGGGAAATAAAAGAACCAGTGTAGAGTGTTGGACCACAGCCATCTGCAGCAGAAGCCCCGGGTCCTACAGGAGGTCTCTTGGATCTCTGGATCCCTCCACCCCAGGCACCTTTGACACCACTGAACTGAGGCTGTGACCTGGTCCCCAGAGATTTCTCCCACCTGTTACTATGAGGCTAGCAGAACCACACCTGACTTGCATTCAGCATGCATGGACCAGCCGCCTCCTGCACTGGCTGCTTCCGTCATGGTCACCTTGCCTCGAAGGTCTCACAGCTCTGCCAAGTGGGTCCAGTCAAGAAGATTTGGAAGGGCCCAACTGACCCCCCTCCTCTTCCCTGGGCACCCTCACCCATCTCATGGGCCGTCCCCAGGACACATTCTTTCCCACCTATGCCTCAGGGCCTTGGAATGCACCACTGCTTCCTTGAAAGCCTGCTTCTGTGCAGCGAGTGGCTCGGTCCTGTTCTATGTTCTTCTTCTTGCTCAGCCTGTGCCCACCTCAATGGTACAGACCCTCCCTGATGCTCATAGTCCTTTGTTAAGGAGGAACCAAGGAAACCACTTAAGACTCTGGTTGCCACCGTGCTGTCTGCATGCTTTCTTGGTAAATGCTAGAGCTGGGTGTTGAGTGTCTCCCGAGGGCCCTGGTTCCAGGGCAGGGTCCCAGGGAGGTGGTGGAGCCTTGAAGAGGCAGAGCCTAGAGGGAGGTCTTAGGGTCACTGGGGTGGAGCCCTTGGAGGTGCAGGAGAGACTTCACCCTCCTTCACCCCTGGATCACGATAGAGGTGATTTGCTCTTTCACATGCTCCTACCTGGCCACAGCCTCAAAGCAACAGGGCCAATTGATCTTGGACCAGAGTCTCCCAAATTATGAGCCAAGATAATCCTCCTGTCTGTGTGACTGATCTATCTCAAGTATTTTGTCACAGTCACAGAAAGCTGACAGGTACATAATGTCAACATAACCAGCACCTTTAATTGTCAGGGCAGCTGGGAGGTGTTCCCATGTCCACTCTCCGTGGATCCATTCACATCAGGTTTGATCGCCTCACTTTGTGTGTCTGTGTGGGTTTCTCTTCCTCCTTGTCTTTCCATGGCTCACTGGCCCCTGAGCATGCTTGCCTAAACTCAGGGGCTCCTCCTGTAGTTTCTGCAAACAAGCTCTGGCAGCTCCTCCTCCAATCTAATAAAGCTGATCTCTCCTCTGATCAATGTCACCAGCCCAGCCATGAGAAGAGTCTCCCGGGGCCTCCCGAGGCTGGGGCCTGTGGCTTTAGCTCTGCATCTCTGGTAAACCAGCTGCTTCCGCGATGCTGCTGGGACCCAACTACTCGCGGTTTCCTGGGTGATGCCCTTCAGAATTGCTGGGTAAATAGTCAAGGACGGGGACCGACCTGCAGTTCAAGAGCAAAAGGCAAACAATCATGAAGAAAGACAGGGAGAAGGAGGAGGAGGGAGGACAAGGGGAAACAGACTTCAGAGGAGATGGAGGATGTGCACAGTGTTGTTAATCATAAAAACATGCAAATTAGAACCACAATGAAAGGTTCAAGCCATGAGGAAGCAAAATTTAAATTAAAGAAACCTCAGCAAGATCAGGTGTTGGCCAAATCACAGAGCAGGCAGGACAGTGCCACAATGCCGGAAAGAGACTTGGTGCAAAAGCTGGCGACTCTCTAGAACCCCCTGCAAACCTGCCCCACAGTGTCCTGGGGCCCCTTACCCAAGAGAAATGAAAGTATCTTCCAGTTCACTGGCACTCACAGCAGCCCCACTCAGGATATGCCCAGGCCAGAAACAATCCAAAGGCCACCTATGAGGCACCACCGAGTCAGAAGTTCATGCAAAAGAAAACTACTCAGCAGTAAAAGAAATGAGCTGCCCATGCATAAAACAGCCCGGGGAATCTCATAGGTGCTGCGCAGAGCAGAAGGGGCACACGCACTGAGCAGTTCTGCCTGTACAAAAGTGCGGAACAGGCAGAACGCCACAGCCATTGAAACCAGAGCAGCAGCTGCGATGGGGCCTGGGGGACATACGGGAAAGTGGCTGGAGAAATTCCTGGGGTGATGGAGATGTTTGATATTCCAGTGGGGTGGTGTACACACAGCAAACATCAGTGCATATTTTAAAACATAGACTCTTCAGTCCGCATCTACCATGTGTGAGGGGAGACTCATCAGTGACCCCAGGGGCTACTTTTCCTTAAGGATAACAAGTGATAAGCAGAAGAGCCCACTGCTTAACAAAAAACATGTGTGGCCAAAGCACCTGCTCTGCACTGAAGTCTTACTCCCATTGTTTTGTTACTTTCTCATTTCTGGGACGAAATACCTGACACCCACAGGTTAAAGGAGGAAAGGTTTACTTCAGCTCACAGTTGGTAGAGGTTTCAACCCATAGCTGGCAGCTCCAACACAGGGTGGCATGGCAGAGGGACATGGCAGAGGAGAAACAGTCCATGGCAGGGCAGACAGGAGGCCGGATGCAGCGAAATTTCTTCCTCATTTTATTTCATCCAGGCTGCAAGTTTCTTGGTTGGTGCCAAGTGCCTTCCCATTATCTACACCCAGAATGATGCTAATCCATCACACCCATAATCCAGCATCACACATCCATGATCCGGTCACCTCCCAAAAGCCCCACCTATGAGCACATGAGGCTTTGAGGGGACATGTACAAATGATTCACAACACCCATCCTCCATCTCTGTCTCTGCGTCCATGCCCTGTGCCACTGACTTTACCATTTCTTCTAGTTTAGGGAGAAAACACTGTTCATCATTGTCTGCTACTATAACAGAATATCTAAGACTAGACAGTTTATACAGAACAGAGAGATTTATTCTTACAACTCTGCAGAGATCCCAAGAACATGCTACCTACAGCTAACCAGGGCCTTCTTGCTGTGTCATAATGTGGTAAAGGAGGAAATGGGGTTGAATCCTTCTTACCAGGAGTCCACTCCTATGAGAACAAACCCAGTGCCCTCCTGAACTCATCTCCTCTTGAAGGTCTACCTCTTAATCCTGGATAAGAGCAATGACATTCGAGCATGAGCTCTGGGGGAGATATTCAAACCACAGCCATGCTGTCCTTGTCCCTGGGCGGGCCATGTGTCATTGTGAGAAAAGTGTCCCCCTGTTAGCCTGGGCCCCAAGATGGATGCAAAGGGGGTGGCCCAGCTCCCGTACAGCCTGAGGCAAGACCATGGGAATGGCCACACAGCTCAGCTTCCATTATCTGGAAATACTCGAAGGGCAAATACTCAGTCTTATCCCTTGTGAGATGTTTGTGACTGCTTATTACTCAGAGTAGCTAATATTTCTTTTTCCTTATTCATAGGAGCTTTGAGGCTCTCCCTAAAAGTAATTTTCTAAGTGATATTCCTTCCTCCAGTCTTCCCAAATATTATTAATATCCTCCTCCTCCCCTTGGGCCGCTGCCTGGTCACATCACACACCTCTAGGCTGGGCCCCCACGATAACTGCACTTCTTGCTATTCCTCCCCAGGATTGAGCAACCTGTACTTAATCTGACACCCACAGCTCCTCCTACCCCTCCCTCATCAGCACCCCTTAGCGGCCCTATAGCCCAGCCACTTCATATGGCTCCACACCTGCGCTTCCTGCTCCAACACCTTCCCCAAGGACAGGTGGTGCCGCTCTCCTTGTCTCCCTTTCCCACCAGAACTCAGCTCCAGAGTCTCCTCGGTCACATGGCCTGCTCTCACCCCTCTGCTGAGCATCCCCTAGGCACCCAGCAAGGACTGCAGACTGAGGACACCACACTGCTCTTCACTGGGTGCTTACGACACATTGGCACAGTGCCCCAACTGTTGCAGAGGAGGAGCTGCGTTTCCGAGGTGAGTACTTGCATGCCCATGTGCACAGTGCACTACGTGCAGCGGCAGAAAGTGGAAGCCACACACGTGTCACCCAAGAATATTGTTTAGTCTCTAACAAAGGGAAACTGTGACACATGCTTCAACATGGACGGAGAACTGCTATGTGAATGAGGCTGTCACAGAAAAGACCGACTGTGTGATCCTAGTGCGACTCACAGACACGGGAAATAGAAAGTGATGTCAGGCCCTGTGATGGGGAGGAGCAGGGTGTCCTTGTTTTTCGGGTGCAGAGTTCGGCTTAGGGTTGCTGACGCAGCTCCGGGAACAGCTGCCCGCAGTAGGCGCAGGACAATGAGAGAGGTCGCTGGACAATGAGAGAGGACGCCAAGCTGCAGAGCCATCCGCTGTCCGTGGTGCTGAACCGCCAATTTAGTCACAATCTGAAAAGGTATTTCCCAAGGTGTCAGAGCCAGATACAGACCCAAGGCTGCCCACTTCCATGGCCTCTGTGCTGTTCAGGGCTCCAACAGAATTCCCTCCGCCTCCCCTTGGGTGGCTCTTGAGGCTCAGGTCCACCTCTGTGCATGTCTGATCTCCGTGCATCTTGGAGAGTGTCTGAGCCGGACGGAGGGGAAAGAGAGAGAAAGGAGGGAGGAGGAGATTTGAGGCTCAGCAATCACAGAGGGGATCCAGGTGGTTAAGGTCGGACAGCTGGAGCAGGAAGAGAGGAATACAGACGGTCCCTGAAAACAAAGGTTTGACTAACAACTTATCCACTCCAAGATGTTGCTCTGCATTCAGTAGAAACCATACTTAGAATCTGAATGTTTGATCTTCTTCAGAGCTGGTGATACGCAGTGCCATCATCCCTCATGAGGCCGCACACGGCCAGGAGTGGCCCCTAGGAGCCCCGCGATCACATGAGTGGACAATCCATCCAGTGCCCCCTGCTGCTGAGTGAGGACCTGCCCTAGATCAGCCACATCAAATGCATGTTTGATTTATGATTTTTCCACTTGTACTGGGCTGACTAAGAACATCAACCAGACTGATCAGTTAGCTAAGAGGCATCTGAGGGGCATCCTTAGTGTTCAGAGGAAGTTGTTCTGCATAAGCAGCTCTGGGTTCTACTGAAACAATTGTCTATGTGTGTCCCTTCCCCGTAGTGACCAAAAAGTCTCTGTAAACTCCCTTCTCCCTCCAGCAGCTTGTGAAACCTGGAGACCATGATTTATAAGGATGTGGTGTTTAATGAGGCTGAAGGTGTCACCAAAGCTGCACTTGAACTTCTCCCATAAAGGATGAGAGTCCCCACCCAGGCAGTGGAGACAGCTGTAGGTGCTGTGGCCACGGGTGTTAGTTCAGTTTAATAGCAGGGTCTTATTGACTAGAAGAGTCTTAATTATCAGGAAAAATGACCTGTCTGTTAACCGCAGAAAAATGATCAAACTGAAGCCACACAAACTTAAATTGTTTGCTTGTCCTTTTATAAATAAGATTCATTGGCTAAATGGAGCCTCATAGGTTAAAAGGGGTAAGTGGCTGACTTCTCCTGACAGTTCCCTCCTGCACACATCAGACTCAGGTCCTGGTTGCATGGGACCATCGTTGGTGTCACTGTGACTGTGGTTTACTATCTGCAGGAGGTCGCAGCCTCCAGAGAGTGCTCTGGGGAGGAGCTGCTGCTGAGGTCCATCTGCAGGGACAGCACACAGCGCTCACACCCCATACGCACCCTTGTGTGGGACGGCACTGCACAGGAGTCGTCACAGGCTTGTTTCTTTCAGTGGTCCAGCAGGCAAGGAAGTAGGAAAGCTAACCTTAGAAAAGAAAGCCTGGTTTCTGCTGCAAATGACCTCACAGTGCAGTAGCTATCTTTATTCATGACCGGTTCCCAAGGTGGGTGGCCTCCCCTCCCCACTGCCCCAGGCTCTGGCTGCCACCCACATGGGTCCTAAGGAGGAGGAAGAGGCCTTACATCAGAGCCTCCTGGCAAGATGATGACACACGTTTCCAAGATAACAGGTGATTTCTCCTTGTAGGAGAACCTGCCATTTACCACCATGTGGGAGGAAGAAACCATCAAAGTGCACACAGATATTCCTGCTCAGATGTCACCATCCACCAGTGACATTCAGAACCAGGAGGGGGGCTCCTGCAGTCTCTGCACTGCTGGCCAGGGAGGGATGCTTGCTTCCCCCTGTGCTTTGTCCCCGTGGGACACCTGTGCTATGGAGGAATTCTGCCATTCTCCAGATTCATACACCAAAGCCCTAACCCCCATCACTAAGAATGTGACTATCTTTGGAGACACGATCTTTAAAAGGGTGATTAAGGCAAATGAAGCAAGCAGAGTGGACCCCAGTTGAGAAGGACTGGTGTCCTCATGAGAAGAGGACTTAGGACAGAGGCACACCAGGAGGGTGACCATGTGAGGACACAAGGAGAGGACACCAAGGGCAGAGGCCTCCCAGGAACCCATTCATTCCTGACCACACCTCGATCTTGCACTTCCGGCATGGAGAATTATAAGAAAAGAAGCATCCATTGTTGGGAGTGCCCAGTTTTTGTTATAGCAGCTGTGAGCAAACCCATACACCTGGTCTCTTGCAGTTGCTGTGGGCTTGTGAGCCAGAGCATCTGCTCCAGGAATGGGTGGGTGCTGTGGCTCCTACCTGGACCTCATCAGAGGCTTCCTCCTCTGGCTTCTTCACTTGCACAGCATTTTGAAGGCATAAAATATTCTTGCCCTGAAATCAAAGCACCGTATTTCAAAGGAGTGTAATCATGTGCGCGCTGCAGCCTCATGGAAATGTGCACCAGGCAAACACCGAAGATCCTGGACTGAAAGCAATTCTCTCGCGACTCCTTAGGCCACCGAGGGAATGAAATCAAAAGATCGGCAGCGGTTCCAAGCTCATCATCTGTCAAAGCCAGGCGCAGCTCAAAGCCTCCAACTTTTGTGTCTTGGGCTAAATTTAGCTAATCATACCTCTGTGCTCTGTTCTCTGTCCAGGACCCCTGACGTCCCCACGGGAGGATTAGCAGCACTGACAACAGTAATGATAGTTTGCACTTTCAGTTCCCGGCTTCAGACAGCTTTCAAAGGCCTCCGCCACCCCAGCTCCCCTCACGGTTGTGACACCCAGCCAAGACGGGGCAGGGAGGGCTCTATCCCTGTGTGTCACACAAAGCAGAGCCTGGAGGCAGGAAGATGCCCACCTGCGTGGTGCAGGGACACATTCAGAGCTCCATCCTTGCCCCCAGGCACCTGTGGACACAGGTAGGCCCTCAGCTCATGGAGAAATGAACTGTCAGCTCCGCTCTCTCAGGGTGACTTGGGACATTGCTAACTGGGTATGGGAGCAGGTCATGGGTGATGTCCCTGTCCCACCAGCATCCTGAGAAAGCCCACTGTTGAGGGTGGAGATAGAAAGTGGGGTAGCCTGTGATCACATACCACTCCTCACCCAGGGATGCAGTACAGGGGAGTTGTCTTAACTTTGAGCTTGGCAGGAACAAGGGGTGGTGTGCATCCTCTGAGTGATGCATTTTGCAGGAGAACCTGGCTTTGCTCTCTGGTGCCCTTGCTCTGCCCTGCCACAATACCGAGCCTCCTGGGACCCATCCTGGAGGTGGGGGTGACACTCTCCAGCCTCTGCTCTCTGCAGCGTTTGACCCACTCCTCTGCATCTTTCTGTAAATCACTTCTTCTCAAGTGGCTTCCACAGGCAAGGAGGAAAGAAAAAGCTGATCCCTGTACTGGGTCGACATTCCAGGTGCTAGGCAGAGTTGGAGGGAACTGGCCAGACCCACACGTGTGCAGTGATTGTGGTAAGAAGAAAGTGAGTTTTAAGCAGTGGGGTCTCAGCCACAGGTGGGAACATCCCTTCATGGGGAGTGGGCTGAGGTCCTTGGGCTGCCGCTCACCCTCTGTCCCCAGCATCTTTGCCCTGTGCCTAGGGACAGGCACTCAGAATGCCATCTACATGTAGGGGACAACTCTGTGTGCCCTCGTTCCTGGGGAGGGGACAGTCCCCAAGTGGGCAGAGTCTCAATCCATCTGGACCTTTGGGGTGAGGGAGGCTCTAGCCACCAGCCCAGCTCAGCCCCAGTGCCGGCCACTCCCCTCTTGCCCTCTGCAGGTGACGGGTGGTCCTGGGAGCCAGGATGAGTCCGGCAGGGGAGAAGAGATGTTCTGGAGATTCTGGGATGCATGGTTGCCAGGGCTTTTCTAACGCCTCGAGGGCACACTGGCCCGGCCCTGCTGTGACAGAGTACCATACACGGGGCGAACTATACCTCAAAAATGTGACCCTTTATGGCCTGGACATGACCTTGTGCATCAGTAAGACAGCCCTGCCCCCACACCTCACCCTCCGCACCCCCACCTCATAGTGCTCAGCACCCCACATTGGCGAGGGCAACTCCCATCCCTCGAGGGCTCCAGGTGGACAGAAATTGGCACCAGCTTGGTTTCCATGGGTTTCCCAAGGCCATGGACAAGGCTCGCTGGTGCCTGGGCACAAAAGTTGAGTGGTGGACACTGCCAGGTCGGGAGAGGGGTGGGGCGAGCTGGTACCTTGCCGGAAGCTGCTCAGCAGAGAGTCTTTGGCTCTGATCCCTTGATCCCAGCAGATACTCTCAGGATGGTGTGAGCTCCAGGCCCAGTGGGCTGCCCGGCTGAAGGAGAGGGATGCCAGGAAATGAATGGGGAAAGAGGAGGGGCTGGAGACAAGCCAGGGACCTGGGGGGCTTTGTGAGTCCAGGGTCCCTCCCCTTCCTGCTTCCCAAACTGCAGCAGCTCCTTGCAGGGTTCCTTCCTAGTCTGAAATGCAAACCCCTGCGGCAGGATGAGGACAGAGCAGGCACGTGGAGCTGAGAGGCTAACGTGATGCGTGTTGCTTACTCTGGAGAGTCCAGAGCACTTTCCTCCTGCAGGCAGAGATGCCCAAGGTCAGGACCATGTCCAGTCTCTGAGCCCTGGTCTGACAGCCCAGCAGCAGCAGCCGGACCTGGTGAGACTGAGCCTGTGTCCGCCTCTCTCTGGACACATCTGCTCCGAATTAGGTCATGTGCACACCCTGGAATCCGGGTCCTCAGAGGGCCGATTGTGGTGAGCTCTGCAAAGGACGTGTGGCTGTGTCTGCTTCCGCAGACCAGGGCTGGGCCAGCCACAATGCTCACCCCTTGCCTCTGCCCCTGCCGCCGCAAGCTCCCCACCCAGGACCACATCCCACATCAACGGGTTGTGACTGAGGCAGCTCCTATTCCCAGGCCCTTCCTCCTGCAACTCAATGGCAGCATAGTCAACATCCAGCAACAAGGACGGTCTTACCCACATCTGTTCTGTAGGATCTGGCTCCTGAGGCACAGTAAGGGAGAACCAGCCAGGAAAACTGTCTCCTGATGGCGGCAGATGTGCCTGTTGCTATTTTGTCTATTTTCCTGGCCCCCCACCCTCCTGAGATCTCCTGGGCGTTTGATATCAGTCACTGTAAAATCCCATTCCCTTTCTCTGTTTTCCTTGTTGCTGGATATTGGCTGTGCTGCCGTCGAGCCTGCTGGTCATAAATCACATTGCTCTTCCAGAGGGTCGAGTTTGCAGCCTTTCCTTCTGCAACCCTTCTTGCCTCTGTCCTTACCGGGGGCCTGGTTTCCACTGAGCGGCAGTCCGTGCTGGGATAATGCTTCTTCCCAGACTCTGCAGCTACCTCTGGCCAGCGGCTGGGCTCAGCCCACGGCAGGTGAGGGTAGGACCCTGGCAGGGGCCCTGTATCCCATCAGGTATTCAGTGACTGGGGGCTGCCACCAAGGCTGTCCTTCTGTGCTCTTTGGTTCTATGCAGCAAGCAAACCCCTCTCTTACTCAACTCCTGATAGAAGTTCTATCAGTTTCATGGGCTGTGGCTCCTGTCACAGAACCAAGGGTGAGTATCAGAGCCATGTCCTACTTGACAAGACTGGGGTTCTTATATCTCATCGGTCACAGTTTTCCTATCTGGTTCTCCCTTACTCTGAGCAGCATGTACTGCAGGCTAGCTATGGGAGCTCCATGCCATCTCTACAACACCAGGCTCGGCAGTTCCCTTGGGATGCTGAAGGCTCCAGCCTCAGACCCAGGTCCCAAGGCCCAGCAGGCATTGACCCCACTTTCCTCTTGCTTCCTGTGGCTCTGTCTTCATGTCTGACCTGGGGATCGCTCTTTCTTGGTGTTGACCCTGGATGGTGTTCAGTAATTTCTTCCTTATATCTAATCTATGAGTAAGAAGCTGTAGTATTCACATTCTTTATCACTGGGTCAAACCTCCAACACCTGCAATTTAAAGGAGAGGTGTTTATTCTTTTGGCTCACAGTAGCAGTGGGCTCATTCAGCCAGTTCCAAGACAGAAACAGCATGGCAGAAAGATCTGGTGGAGGGGCTGGGGATTTAGCTCAGCGGCAAAAGCGCCTGCCTGCCAAGCGCAAGGTCGTGAGTTCGGTTCCTGGTACCGGAGAAAAACCAAAAAAAAAAAAAAAGAAAGATCTGGTGGAGAAAAGAATCTCACCTCATGCAGCCAGGAAACGGAGCACATGGCACACCTAGGTTATGTCCAATGCCCCGTGTCCAGGGACCCACCTCTTCTGACTAGGATTCACCTACTAACAGCACACTCAGCTCTGAGCTCATTAATCCACCAATGAGCATAGCATCCCTATGAATCAATCACCTTCCACACATGTAGGTTTCTGGGGACATTTTGGATCTAAACCATAATAGCAGCCTTCCACACCCGCTCCATGAGCCAGAAGTCTCAGCAATAAGGAACTTTGTCTAATAAAAGGTTAAATCATTCCTCCCTTAGAAAGCATGGAGGTCCACATGTGCATATCACACATATATGTGCATATATACATCACTGTGGGCATACATGGAGTCACCCCTAGTTAAGAACCCATGTTAAAAAAAGAAAATGTGGGGGCTGGGGATTTAGCTCAGAGGTACAGCCCCTGCCTGGCAAGTGCAAGGTCTTGAGTTCGATTCCTGGTACCAGAAGAAAAACAAAACAAAACAAAAAAAGAAAATGTGTAACCGCACACAGCTATTCATTTTACACTATGCTTTTAAAAGGTCTGTACATGTGCATATATATATACACAAAGATAATGCATACAGTACAGGAGCCTGGCCTGGCTTGACTCAGAAGGATAATAATACTTCCTTTAGGGTTTTCTGATAATATCTTACTCTGTCCAGGCACCTATAACAACATATCCACTGAGTAGACTGTAAACAGTAGAAATGCCTTTCCTACAGCTCAGGAGACTGGAAGTAGAAGCAGATTCAGTTTCCTGGCTCATAGATGGTGCCTTTTTACTGTGTCCTCATGTAACAGAAAGGACGAATTCTATCTGTGGTCCCTTCGTAAGGGCACTAATCCCAGCACAACAGCCCCACCCTCATGACCTAATCACTTCTGGAAGGCCACATCTCCAAATACCACCACCTTGGGTTAGGGTTCCAGCATAGCAATTTTGGGAGATCATAAACGTTCAGATCACAACAACATACAGCTTGGATTCTTCCATTCATGTAAGCTTAGTTGATCAAGTTCTATTACAAACATTTATACAGCAGACAGAACAAGACTCCCTGTACCTTTGTGAAATAAGACGAAGTCTTTTCCTTAATCACACACAGAGTTTGTACAGCACGGATGGACTGCTCTCAAGAAAGGTCCCAGATCTGCAGGGCTGAGGTGATCATCCCAGAGGACGTTGCTGCCTCTTCATCCGGGAGCTGCAATTTAGCCCTCTTATGTCTCCCAGAGGTGAGCCAGGACCACCCTCACCCCAGGTGCCCACCACTCCCCACTTGCAGTCAGCCTGAAGGGCTTGGGGTGCTTCCATAGCCAACGTGAGGATCTGCCAGCACCAAAAATCCTGCCTTGAAAATTCCCCAAGACCAGATGCTCCTCTGGGCCACCACAGGAATCTTTGTTCTGGATCCCATGTGAGGAGGGCTTGGCTGGGTTTCTCCTGCTACACCCAGGGAAACGTCCACTCCACAGCCTGCAGCCCTGACAGACAGCAGCCTTCTGACATGTGTGTGGTGCTGGCTCTGGTTGTGAGCTTTGGCTGGTTGCAGGTGCCTAGTGAGACCCCCACCTCAATGAGCTAGCACCAGGGGCTGCTTCATGAAGCCCCTTCCCAATCTCTTGCTCCTCCCACAGCTCAGGATGCATCCCTGCATCTCCAGCTTACCTGGCACAGGGAATTATGGCCTGGAACTGGGCAATTTAGATTCAGAATGCTGACCCACTGCCACAGCGTGGCAGGTTATGACAAAGAGCAGACCATAAACGGTCTGTTTGGCCATCGAGGAGGATCCTCCAAGGATTAATTCTGTCTCTGCTAATGAGGGCTTCCTTTGACTGTGTGGTGCTGCTCTTCTTGATGTGTGACAGATTTATGATTCACAGAGGGTTTTAATATTAATGCTGGCCTGATGGAAGATAAATCGGACACAGAATTTATTGGTGTAGTAAAGAATTAGACGCTCCTCCCTGACGACTATGAAAATGTTGGTTCGATTTACTCACTGGATGGCCTGTGCTGTGCTTCCCGGAAGCCTCAGGTGGAAGTCTAGAGGGCAGGAAGCCAGGCTGTGCCAGGAGAAGAGGCCCAAGGGGTACAATGGTGAGAGGTGGCCCAGGAAGAGGGGCAGGACTTGGGGATGCCAGAGAAGGCTGCACCTGCAGCTATGGCCCACCTGCATGGCTCTTATTGGACTGTAAATAACATCTTGCTGCTCTGAGGGGCACTGTGCCGGGCGTGCCCATGCAGACTTGGCCTGTGTAAACTTGATGAATGATCCCTAGTCTCCTGGCAGCACCAGGAAGTGGTGCAGGAGTAGGCAGGGCCACTTCTGCCATGTACCTTGCCTTGTATTTCAGTCACAGATTCTGTCCCTGAATGCTGAGAGTGAGAGCGAGACTGCCATCTGGTCTTCCTGATTTAAGCACAGGCACAGAATGAGTGCCACACTGAGGCAGTGGCATGAGATGTCAGGCAAGGTTCCGAGAGGTGTCCCGTAGGGTGTCACCCAATGCTTGACCTCATTACGATCAGCCTCCAACAAGGACTAGAGGTAAGAAGAGGCCTCAGCTCACTGAGCAGGAGACAGAGCTGGAGTTTGAAGCTGGGTGACTGCAAAAGTCACCGTTCTCACCCCTGGCCCCTGTACCATGAGATGGCTGTCAGAAGAACTCCACTCTTTGGTTTGGTGTCACTAAGAGGTGACACCCAGTTCTAAGCCTCTCCCCATCCACTACTGGGCACTGTGTTCATAGGTTTTGTTCTTTAGACTCTCACGAGAAATTGTCAGGCAAGCACTCATGTTCTGGACTACCAAAATCCCCAGGGACAAACGTCTTCAAGTTCCGACCCCCACAGGCAATGTGATACTCAAAGCTCCATAAGCACCACAGGCTGTAAGTACAGACAACATCTCTTTGTTTCACTGGCTGCCTTCAGTGGTAGAACAGGGTTCCCAGAGCTGTTTGTTTGGAAGGGAGGTGTGAGGTCTTTCTCACTCTTCCTCAGTAGCACAACTCAGACAACAAGGGTGCAGTGGTTAAGTTTAAGTGTCAACTTGATTGGCCTGGGAAGCACCTAGGGGATTTGTAAAGCACAGTTCTGGGTGTGTCTGGGTGGGCCACGGAGGCATGAGCCTGGGCACTATGTCAGGTGCCTGAGCCCATTCTCTCTGGGCACTGTTCCTCTGTTTTGCTTCAAGGCCACCATGACCTGGGCATCTGTGCTTTGCCACTCCCTTCCACCATGAAGTTCCTCCCTTGGAGCCAGCTGACCATGGACGGCACACCTGAAACTGTATGCCAAGTTAAACCTCTCCTCCTTTACACTGTGGGTGTGAAGAATTGTGTCCCAGTGATGGGAAAGCTGATTAATACAGAGAGACATGGGGCCAGTAGCCATAGTGACAGAGACAAAGCAGCCCTCTCTGCAGAGTGAAAATCCCATGTGGAATGGCAGCAACCCTGACATGAGTAAAATTCCCACTGGATTTCTGTCCCCAGCAGTTATTCCTTCCTTTGTCCTTGAATCCTTAGTCATTTCCCTTGTTGCTGAGACACATAGCTGACACCCACAACTTACAGGAAGTTTATTTTGACTCACATTTTCAGTCCATAGTCAGCTGGCTTCAAGGAGGAAATGGCATGATGCAAGGACTCTGTGGAGGAAAGCTGCTCACCCCATGACAGCTAGGAAGCAGAGAGAAGGTAGGTGCCAAGAGGGAGATAAACTGTTCCAGGTCATGCCCCCACGACAAGTCTTTTCTGACCAGGCCCAACCCACTAACAGTACATTCAGCTGTGGATTTCTCAGTGGATTAACCCACTGATGAGTGTGGCACTCTGATCCAATCACCTTCCAAAAGCCCCGTCTCTGAAGACATGAGCTGTTTTGGGACATCTGACATAAATCGAAACATTCTGCCCCAGTTCCCCAAAGCTGCATGTCCATCTCTCCATGAAAAATGCAGTTAGAACATCTCAAAAATTTGCCAAAGTTTTAATAGTTCCAGCATTGGTGAAGGTCAACTTCAAAGTCTCCTCTAAAATTCAAGGCAAGTTTGGGGATATAGCTCAGTGGCATAATCACCTGCCTGGCAAACATAAGGTCACAAGTTCGATCCCCAGTACCACAATAAATAAATAAATAAATGAATAAGTAAATAATAAAATTCAAGGCAAACTCTTAGCTGCAAGCCCCCAGAAAAATAAAAAGAAAGTCAAACACTGCACAAATACTGGCACAGAGTCAAAATTCCCATTCCAAAAAGTATAAATAGAGAGATAGAAAGAAATGGGACCAAAGGAAGACTGAAATCTGTAAAACCAGTACCATGTGGTTGATGCAGTCTATCGCCAGTTTGAGCAGTAGCCAGACCCCTTTGGACCATGGCTGCAGAAGCTTCTGAGTGCATGGATGGTAGAGCACTGTGCACCAAATCCCAGGATCAAATACCTAGGTAGCCCTTTTCAAGTAGGTGGCCCAGGGACTCTCATCGCAAATGAAAGCTTTACAGTTTCACATCTGTGAGCCTGCAGTGGGTGAGGGCTTGTTGATTCCTGAGATGCCCTCAAGTCATTTTTCCTATTGTCCTGATGCAAAGTACTTGGTTTTGTTTGCTAGTCTAAGGCTAATTTTTTCAACAACCATCTCTCCATGGTCCCAATTTTGGAGTCAGTGTCTGTTGGAACAGAAAATTTGCACAACTTTTGACTCTAATATTTGCTTCTGATTTTCACTATAGATCTGGTTAAATGCAGAAAATGGAGTCCTTGTTTCCAAGTGAAATTTCCTGAGCCTGGTCTTTGCTGTACTCATTTTTATTAACATTCTGTTCTTTTAAGCTCTGAGCAGAATCTCTCAACAAGCTCAGCTTACAGATAGTAGGATTTCTCTAGTCAGCATCTCTTACCCCTTCTAAACTTCTCCCCCAAGACAGTTCCAAAGGCTTCTGGACTACGTGGTCAGCTATAGTCACAGCAACAGCCCCACTTCTCTGGCACCAGAATCTACCTTCTTCACTTTCCTTGTCTCTGAGACACGATATCTGACTTCACAATTTAAAAGAAGATAGGTTTATTTCAGTTCACATTTTCATTCCAGGGCTGGCTGACTCCAAGGCACAAATGACATAGAAGAAGGGGCTGGTGAAGGAAAACTGCTCACCTCATGGGAGTCAGGAAGCAGAGAGAGAAGGGAGGTGCCTTGGAGGGAGATACATGCTTCCAGATCATGCCCCAAGTGAGCCTCCCCTACCGACGAGGTCCCACCTCTGAACAGCGCATTCAGGTATGGATTTACCAGTGGATTAACCCACCGATGAGTATAGCACCAGTCATCTTCCAAAGCCCAACCTCTGAATGCATGAGCCCTCAGGGGAACAGTTTGTATCTAAACCATACCAGGTGTCTTCTGCCTCTGCTCAGCATTTTGGATGCCACCCAGAGTAAGCAGAGGCCTCCACAGGGAAAGAGCTACCTACATCCTCCACAAAACTGACCCATCTCAGACACTAGGTCCAGAGGAGTCTCCAGGCTGTCACACTCTGAACCAACTGACATGAATTTAGGGCCTTCTGCATCCCCTTTCCAGGGTTGACAGTTCACTAGGACAAAGATAGTTCAGAGAATTCAGGAAAGTGCTATGCTACGGTGCTATGACAAAGAGCCCTTGGGAATAGTCACAGGAAGAGGCGTAGAGGGAGCAGAAGGCTCTCCGACCTTCTCCCGGCATCCCATATTTGGACATAGTTTGGATTTGGAACCTTGTCCCCAGTGTAGTGGCACTGAGCCCCAGAGCTGGGGTCTGACGGAGGGGACAGGGTCCTTCACCCTCATGAAAGTGTCAATGTTGGTCTCTTGGAGTGGGTTCGGTCTCACAGGAGTGGGTCACTTCCCACCAGAGTGAGCTGTTACAAAAGCAAGCCAGGCCCCTTAGTGCCCACTGGGGTCAGGGTCATGTGATCTCCCTTATTTACACCCTCATGCCACCCCACCATGTCATGGCACAGCCACAGGACCCTAGATAAATGCCAGCACCTCGCTGTTTAGACTTTCCCGGCAACAAAACTGTGAGCCAAAGAAACCTCTTTTCTTTAAAGTAACACAAAGCACACCACAAAGCCAGGGAACCGCAGTGTGTCATTGCCTGGCACCCCTGTCTGCAGCCAGGAAGCTCTGCTGAGCCTCCACAGGAAGAGGTTTCCTGGGGTGACTGACCAAGTCACCGGAAAAGTGATTGAATGATCTCACCCCACACCCCCTCACATGTGAAGTTGAATTTCCTGGTGAACAACCAGCATCCTACCTCTGTCGGGGTCACCTTGACTCACTCCATTGCCATGAGAAAGACACTTTATTAGGAGATCCTGAGAGCTCTCTGCCAGGAAATAAGGACACAAGCCAGGCATAGGTTTCATTAGACCACAGGGTTCTTTGCTCAGACAGTCCGGCGACTTGACACCAGTGTCAAGACGGCTGCACTGATGCTAACCACAACACCCTGCCCTGTGGCTTGGTCCCAGCAGGTCAGATGCTGCTGCCCCCAAGTGGTTCCAGACCCTGTGGTCTGCAGAACTCATCCAGACCTGTAAGCTCGGAGGGGTCAGAGAGCTGGAGTCAGAACAAGTAAAGACCACACATGGCAGGGGCTGCTGTTACAAGCACTTTGTTCTCTCTGCTCTCTGGCACGCAGGTCAGGGAGGTCACTCTTAACGGAACAGATCCTACATTTTCAAGACCAAGCCAGCGAGCACAGAGGGTGAGTCAGAGATGTCCTTTACGATCCCTGACCCACCATGGCCTGCGCTTTCCAGCATAATCACACGCGCTGTGTGCCGTGGATGGGCTCGTGGCCTCCTGCCCTTTCTGCTTCTGTTCTTCTTGTTGACTTTTGGACTCGCTGGGCTTAAATAAACTCTTCCTCTCGGGGACGAAAGGGCACTTGCTGCATGCAGGCTTCTCTTGTATTAAATCAAGCAGGGAGAAATGTAAGCACATGAGTTGGGAGAGTAGATAGAAAGCTAAGTTAGGCCATGCACAGAAAAGCCCTTCCCATCTCTGTCTCTCCTGGTGATGCCTGAACGTTGCTGGGTCCCTGTGGACAAGGTCCTTGAGCTCAAGGACAGAAGCACATCCTGCGAGGTGGCAGGACTAAAGCAGCCCCCAGGGAGGTCGGCTCCTGGGAGCAGAGGGCCTGGTCCTGTGTGTGGTCTCCCTGAAGGAGCCCTGGCTGCAGTTCGGAGGGCTTAGGGAATACCACAGCATTCTCAGTCTGCAAGCTGGGGGTTCAAGGTCACAGCAGGCACTCTGGCTTACAAGAGGTGGCTTCTCACAGTGTCCTCTGGGCTTTCTTGGCAGGTGCCCCTTCCTCTGGGGCCTCCCCTGGGGTGTGGGGGGCAGCACTCTCTGGGGTCTCTGTTCAAGAGGGCACTAATTCCACTGGAGCTGGGCCCCACACTCATCCGTCATTTAACCTCAGTTACTTCTTTACTCTAAGTACAGCCCCCCGTGGGTTGGGGCTCCAGCCTGTGAATGTGGGGGGCACATTTGAACCCACAATTCCTTGGACTGAATATTAGAGGAAGCTCTGGAAAATCTTTATACCCGCGCCCCCGTCACTTCCATATTGCACCCTATCTTCCAGCATTCCTGACACCACAGGATGTCTAGATT
Source organism: Chinchilla lanigera (assembly GCF_000276665.1). NCBI lineage: Eukaryota > Metazoa > Chordata > Mammalia > Rodentia > Chinchillidae > Chinchilla > Chinchilla lanigera. The sequence continues at coordinate 7,247,197 of NW_004955486.1, read as the reverse complement.
TTTAAGGAAAGTTGGGAATTTCATCAGGAATGTTGTTCAGTATGTTACCTGACAAACAAGAAAACCTCTGCGACAAGAGAGATACCGAGACCTGACCAAACAGTCACTCCCTTCATCCTCTTGCTGGTCTAGGTCAAAAGGGTGCTCAACAAACACCCACGCCAGGCACGGGATTGGAAGACTAGAGCAAACCATGGGCAATGTTGCACGTATATCAGCTCTGGGTGGTCACTCCAAAGTGGTCACCTGTCCCTCACCCATGAGCCCTTGGTGCCCTTGTGCACCCAAGGTCGTCGGTGCTGGCCTGGGTTGAGAGAACACATCTTACTACCTTTGCGTGCCTCATTGCCACTTTCATCCTGAGGAGCTGCTTTAGACGCGATTTACAAGCCCTTCCAGGTTTTAAAGCTCTTGCTAAAAAATGACATCCGCATCCTGTAAGGTTTTTAAGCACCCAGAACATAAAAGGGAAATTGGTCTGATAGAGGCACAGTGGCTGCTTCGGCCAATAACACATATGATATTGCATTCTGGATGCGTTAGCGCTCCGTGGGCAATCTCATCACCAAGCGCAACTTTAAATAAGACACTTTGTTATTAAATAAAACCTCCTCGCAGACAGGGAGCATAAGGGCCGGCCGGGTCAGTCATTTGGGTTTGAAGTCTCCTTTAATATGAATTTCCAGAGGATATTACAAAAGGACCTACATGGGCAATAAAACACATTGTGTGAAGCTGCTAAATATGCATTTCTGCATTGGGCCTCTTTAAATGCCCATAAATACATATGCATGAGGTCCAGATAAGCTCGCGGCTCCTGGCTCGGAAAGCCAAGCCCAGGGCTGCACAAAGCAACTCCCTTTCAGAGCAGCACCCGCGGCTCAGCTGGGCCAGCGCCAATCTTGCCAGGACAAGGGGTCTTTGTTGCACAGGCGGATGGAGACGAGACAAACCCCTTGCCCTGCTGGAGGGAGATGGCACCGGGCTGCCCGCCAGGGCACACTTCCCATCGAGACCCACCCTAACCTCACCCACAGGGTTTGCCTTTTTAAAATTATTTTTGTTGATACTGTGATTGCATCTAGGGCTGTTGCACAGAGCTACATCCCCAGCATGTTTGACTTTTCATTTTGAGACAGAGTCTCACTAAGTCACTGGGTTTTCCAGGCTGGGCTTGAACTAATGAGCCTCCTGCCTCAGCCTCCCAAAGTGCTAGGACGACAGACTGAGCCACCGCACCCGGCTCAGAGTTTGCCTTCTCCTCCTTGTTCTCTTGTCCTGGGAGTTGCAGCCGCCTTCTCTCCATGACGGTGGCATGCAGGGCTTTGGTGAGGCTGCCTGATAAGCGTGCACACACTGGGTGTCTTTGTGCAGCAGGCGTTTCTTCATGCAGAGGCAGGAGGGCTGTCCTAGTCACTTTCCCCGTGCGGGGCCACCATACCTGACACGCACAACTTGAAGGAGTTCGGGTTTATTTGGGTCACACTTTTAGTCTGTGACTGGTCAGCTCCCACTGCCTGGCAGAGGAGCCTGGTAGAGCAAAGCTGCTCCCCTCATTGTGGACAGGAAGGAGGCAGAAGGGAGGGCCGGGAGGTAGACACACCCTTGGGGTCATCCTCAAGGACAACCTCTTGCAAACAGCCCCAGCTCCCAGCAGTAAGTCAGCTGTGGCCTCCTGATCCAGTCTCCTCCAGAGGCAGCCACTCTGAGCACATGGGGCTCTGGGGGACATCAAGATACAAACCATAAGGAGAACTTTGGCCCCAGGTGTGGGCAAGGGAGGTCTCTGGAAGCCACAGTGATGACTCCATCCCAGCCCTCCTCGGTCCTAGGCTGCTGACCTTGGCAACCCCTGCCTTGTGACTGTGCCATCAAATCTCTGTCCCTGATCCGAGGCCCCTTCCCTGCTCATCTCCGATTTCTCTTAAGAGCGTTGATCACACTGGGCAGAGCCTCCGTCCTTATCCCCACGCTAGCTGATTCCATCTGCAGGGCATCCGTCTCCGGATTAGCCACACTGAAGTCCCAGGTTAGGACAATTGCCACCCACTCAGGTCCATACCCTCATGTCTATGTGTTTGCTGCTGACCAAGCCAAAGGAGGCCGTTAACGCTGGTGTGAAGGAAAGGCTATGTTCAAAGCCAGCTCTGAGGAGGGGGAGGGGCCTCTTTTGCTTGTCAGCATCTCTGTGAGTCCAGGTGTGCACAGCTCGCGGTAGCAGGATCAGAGGGGCAGGGACACAAGGAGACCGCAGACAGCAGACAGCTCCAAGCTCGCTCCATCCCTCCGGGACCCTGGCCTCCCGGGACCACTGCTTACATATCATTTCTGTTTATCTGAGCTGAGCAGATGAGCAGGTATCGTTTATGCCCCAGGCCTCTGGAAGTTTGGAGAAGCCTCTGGTCTCTTGAGAGAAAAGTTCTAACTCTTACAGTTCCACTCCCCCACGCGGGTTAAGAATGCCATGTGTTCGGAAGAGAACTCCATTTAATACCTGCCTTGGGGACCAGAAATCCATCCCTTCCTCCCTCGACTCACTGGCAATGGTTAAGCACCTGGCAGAAGTGTGCAGTCTGGGGACTCAGTGGGGAGCGGACAGGGACAGCTGCTGAGGATGGATCAGATCAGCGGGGACAGAGGGGGCGGGCAGTGGGGGAGGTGACTGCACCGGATGTACAGAACCTAGCGGCCAAGGGAGGAAATCCCTCTGTATCAGGGAGGCAGGCTGGTGGCAGCAGGTGACAGACACAATAGATTTGGGTGTGGACAGATGATCTGGTAGAAGAACAGGGAAGGCAGCTCTGACAGCCACATTTACACGGCTCCTCACCAGAGGAACTGCTGCCAAAGTCCAGGTGACAGAGAACTGTGGCTGCTTGAGCCAAGGAGGCCAGGGCTGCTTGGCCTAAGGGCAGAAAGGGACCCCAGTGTCTCCTGGTGGAAGGAGAGGCACTGCTGTTCCAGGCGGCCCAGCATCAGGGTGCCCAGCGGCCATTCCTGCTTTTGGAAAGAGAGGTAGGGCTGGTGCTCAACAGCACAAAAGCAAAACAAAACAACAGAGGGACCCTCTAGGTTCTGCACACTCTTGGGCTCAGCAGAGATATAAGTGAAAAGGAAGCAACTATTTTGCACTTAGCAAATCGGCAAAAGCAAATAAACCATAGAAAATCCCTGAGGTGACCAGGATGAAACGTTGCTGTGTACGTGCCTGGTGGGGACACAAACGGGTGAGACCCTTCAAGGAGACAGCTGTGCAGGGCCCGCCCACCCGGCCGGGACTCAGAAGCTCAGCCTGGAGCAGCAATGGAGCATGGAGGTCCAGCTGTTCTTCTGTCACCTCTATGGGTTAGCAGAGAGCGGTGGAGACATTGAGGGTGTCCACGGGCAGAGCATTCTGCAGCTAAAGTGTGGTTTAGAAACACACCATAGGACAATGGGTACAGTGCAATGTAGAAAGGAGCGATGCCAGAGGTAAAGCTATTTTTAGTCTCCACCGTGTAAGGAAATGCAGCCAACTGTGTATCAAGTGGAAAACGCTGACTACAAAATTATTTATGGCACAAAAGCGATAAACAAGATGTGTTTGTGTGTGTACAAGTTTACCCAGAGGTGCACACATAGATTTAGAAAACAGTGAGACAAAATACACCGTGGTGATTATTTCTGTTTGGTGGACTTTAGGGTCATATTTAAACGTTGGCTTCTATCATTGCATAGTTGCCATGAAAGCTATTCATAAAGAAATGGGGCAATAAGGACAAGTGTGCATGATTTTAAAGCATCCCAGGGTCACAGAGATCTTTGGGGTCCTTCTTCCTGAGACCACTTTGCAGAGCCCTGTTTCTTAATTTCTTCCTGGGGAGACAGACTCACTGCTTTCACTGGGCAGCCAGACCTTCTCCAGGGATGCAGGGCTGGCTGCCAGAAGTCCCTATTCCCTGGGGCTCTCAGAGGACACTGCAGGGATGGCTATGGCCCAACAGCATCTGGTTTCCCAGCCCTGGAGTCACCTTGGGCAGGTGCCGGCACCTGTCCAGGTTAGCAGATGTCAATGATTATAGACCCTGGGAGTGATGAGCAGGGAAAAGGAGGCAAGGTGTGTGTGTGCGTGCGTGCGTGCGTGTGTGTGTGTGTGTGTGTGTGTCTGTATGCATAGGTGGATATGTTGGGGGAAGGAGGAAGCGGGAGTAGACCAGCAGCCCAGCCCAGGCTGCTCCATCTGGACACAAAGAGGACAACTTCTATCTCCAGGACTGTCAATCCGGCCACTGTCACTGGCACCTGATCTCCCTTAGAGCAAGGCAAATATTGTAGCATTCTTTAAAAGGTCTGGCTTTCAAGCCTAGAAGCCCAGGAAACCTGAGCTCTTTGCAAGCAGGACCGCCTGGCGCAAATGACATGAATTATGCTCACCATTACCTCAAGATGCACTGCTCCCAGTTGGCATAAAATTGCCCATTTCCTGCCGTGATATAAGGGGTCTTATTCTGGATGCTGGGTCGATGTCAGGAGCTACTATTTTGTGCCTGACACATTGGTCATTTTAATCACCCTGTCCTCCATATCTGGGCCGTGCCCCACTCCTCTCTGGCCATATTTCTGGCTCTATCTGCAGTTTTCACTGTCTGGGATCTCTGGATAGGTTCATATTATCCTGAAAAGTCGAGAGCCTCATCCCTCTGGGCATGGCCGGCAAGTAGAGAAAACCTTATGAGCAGACAGAATAAATAACAGCAGGAGGCAGGGCTACGGCAGGGCCATAGCAGGTGTAACTGGGAGAGAAGCAATGGAGATTGGTGTGTGTGTGTGTCTGTACATGTGTGCATGTGTGTGTACATGCATGTGTGTACATGTGTGCGTGCATGTGTGTGCACATGTGTGTGTGCACACAGGTGCAGGAGTGTATTGTGCACCCCATCCCCCCAGCACACACACAGCCTACTGCCCTCCTACCTGCCCACTTCTGGGGCTCCTCGTTACAGTGGAATCCAGAGCCCACCAAGAGGTGGAGAACAGACACAGCAGCCCGCCCACCACTCACCTACAGCTGCTCCCACTCCAATAGTGGGCTTTGCAGATGTGAGTTCGTTCTGATGTGGGACGGATCAAATAGGGCGCAACTCTGAATTTCAGGTTTGCCTATGTCCAGTTATGCCTGGAAGAAATAGGAGTGTGGAAAATGCGGGTAAAGGGAAGAGATGGAAAAGCTACACACAGCTGAAAGGACAGGACGGTGCTAAACCCAGGACCCCACACCCCTCAGGCTGCATTTGCGTTCTACCTACCCTGGAGGAGGTGCGGGCCACGGGGCTTCTCTCTCTGGGCTATGGTTCAGAAAGCAGGGTCACTTGTTTCCCAGCTGGCTTTAGGGCCGTGGGACGGAGGTCACTCAGCTGTCTCTGGTAGGAAACAAGGCCTGACCAGGGCAGGCATCAACAGACAACAGCGCAAGGCCGCTTTCACCCGCATCCTATCCCAGAGGGTGTCGGTTCTGTGAACAGCATCGCCCTGGGCTCAGTGTGAAAGCCCATCAATCCTGAAGACTGCAGAAGAGACCCTTACACATTAACTCCCAACCCTGGGGTCTTAGAAGTTGTGGACTATGGAGAGGGAATGGAGAGTGAGAGGAGAAGGAGACACACACAGAGGATGGCCGGGGGACATGCAGAAGAGGCCAACCCTCCACAGGACCAGGAGAAGGCCTCAGGAGGAACCAGCTTCACCAACACCTCAACCTTCAACTTTAGCCCTAGGACTGTGAGACAATCGCATCCTGGTCAGGCTGCCCAGTCCACGGTTCTCTGTCTTGACGGCCCTAGGAAGAGAGCCAGTGCTCTTCCAAAGGAGGTACAGGGATAGAGCAGAGCCTGCCCTGCTATGCTGTGAGCACTTTCTCCTGTGTCCACAACCCCATCAACAGAGATGTGGAACCCCCACAGTGGGGTGGTCCTCTGCAGCAGCTGGTAGTTGAGGACCTGCTCCAGAAGGACGAGGAGTCTTCTCCGCTGTCCCACAGGCCTTGGTCCCCATCGCCTGTGCCCAAAGACACCACCTCCACTGTCCTGGTTCATATATAGAGGTCCCCATGCGTCTCATGCACTCATAGGCGCAGCTTGGGAAAGTGATTGGATCACGGAGGCTTATAGCTGACTTGCTGTTAGTGGGGTCAGAAGAGGCAGTCACCAGAGGCGCAGGCAGGAAAGGTTCATCTCCCTCCAGTTCCTCCCTTGATTCTCTGCTTCCTGTGCACCATACTGTGAGCAGCTCTGCTCCGCCAGGCCTCTGTGCCATGCTGTCCTGCCTTGGAGCCAGCCGACCATGCAAGAATTGAAACTTCTCAAATATGAACAATAGTAAACTTCTCTTCCCCTGAGCTTTGGGAGTTGGTTATTGCCTCTTAGCAATGAGAAAGGGACTGAGACGTCCACCTTCCGGAACCTTCCATCTCCTTTCTCCGTGTTTGCTCTCTTTGATTTTATTGGGGAAGGTAAGTTTAACTAAGTTATCCACGTTTGACATCTGATGACTTCCTCTTTCATTATTGGTGAAATTTTTTATAATTTCAAAAAGAGGTTAAAGAAAAGCAAGAGAATAAGGTGGACCCAAAGAGAAATCCCTTTAATGGTGGCATTTTGGTACTCAAGAAGCACAAAGGAGCCAAGACCGGGTTTCCCTGCTCCCTCGATGGCTCAGGGATGGTCCCGTCTTCTGCTTGTGGTCAGCACTCTGGCTGCTCAGTCCTGGTGACTGCAGGAGGAAATGGAGATCTTGTCTTCTGTCCCCAACTATCCATCCGAGTGGTGGGTGAACCTTCCCCTCTGTTTCAGGAACAGAATTAATGACCTTAAACTGCCACATTATGAAAGGGACAAGCTGCCCTGTTAATGGAAAGGTCCTCACCCCATGGAGGAGGGAAGTCATTGCTGTGGGGTCCTGGGTGGGCTCTTGGCAGAACCCCAGAGTCTCCCATCTCTGCTTGTCCTTGCTGTCCCTGCAGGCATGGGTGGCTCAGGAGCTGCAGTCCTGACAGCAAGTGACAATGGCATCTAAGGACAGGACTGAGAATCTGCAACTTGTGCAGTTTCTTTGGAAGGATCAGATTCTTATTTTCTGCAGAATTAGAAGGCTGTCACTCAAAATTGTCCCCAACACTTACTCACTGTCATTCCCATAGATACCGGGCTCTGCTCATCACAGAAGTTGGGTGGGGAGGCGGCAGCTGGCTGGGCTTTGGGCAGCAGGGACAGTCTGGCATTGGTTACCGCCACTGTGTATCAGTCAATGTCACCGAAGGTCTCAGAACTGCACGTGTGTGTGTGTGTGTGTGTGTGTGTGTGTGTGTGAGATGACACTGCACACCTGAGCCACGCTTTGTGGCTGGGCTCTGAATGGTGTCTTCAGTGTCCCCTGCAGAGCCGTCTTCCTTTCTAGAACCCCTGTCCCCAGGGCAGAGTGTAAGAGTGAACTGGGAGCAGCACACACAGTGGGAGAGCTGGCAATTGTCTCTGAGGCTGGGGAAGCAGTGGGCACCCGAGGGCACACCTGGGGCTGGTGCCCGCCCAGCATGCTCCTGCCACATCTGGGAGCAAAGCCAAACCCGATCCCCCCACAGCCCAGCGACCTCTCAGAGCTACCAAGGGAATGTTCGATGAGAGGAGAAATGTAGCCACCTCATATCTCTCCCCACAGTGCGTGTTCCCATCACCTCTGTGCCTGTCACCTGGAAACCGCTGTCAGCCCAGCTCTGAGCTCAGGACCTCGAGTGTGTGAGTGAGGATGCGTGCATACGCGTGTGTGCATGTGTGTTCACCGGAGTCTTTCCCAGAAAAGGAAAAGCACCACAAGATGCAATTTAACTTGTAATTTTATTTGCTGTGGAGTAGTTTAAGCAATGATTGTATTTGATGTGGAGCTGAAATGCATAAAGAGATAAATGGCTTAATTTGAATCAATATTAATTTAGCGCAATTTACTTTTAACTTTACTTCTCAGCAAATGAAATTACTCTGTTCAGGAGCCATTTGAAAACTTTTCCCTGCTCAGAAAACTGAGCTAAGCTGGCATGGCTGTTGGCTGCTGGAGGCCTGGCGTCCACTACCCGTGGGCTGCAGGGTGAGCGCCCACCAGATGTCAGTAAGACGCGCCAGCTTCGACCCAGGAGCCTGGAGACACCCACGCTGCCAAGACAGGTCACAAAAGGAGCGGGACCGGAATGGGGGCAGCGGGGAGCAGCCGCACTGGCCCGGCCCTGCTCTTCCCAGACGTTGCCTCGCTGCCTGCGCTTTCCTGTCAGGGAAATGGACCCTGCCTCAGTTTCCTGGGGCCGCCATAGCACAATACCACAATCCGAGTGCCTTACAGAGATGTGTTTCCCGGAGGCTGAAGGCTGAGATCGAGGTGGGGGCAGGTCCAGATCAGTTCCCCCGAGGCCTCTCTGCGTGGCTTTCAGTGTCCTTACAGAGCTGTTTCTGTGTGTGTGCACGTGTGTGCAAGTGTGTGTGCACATGTGTGTCTGTGTGTGCATCTGTGTCTGTGTCCTTCTCTCTTCTCCTTACCAGACCTCCAAGCCAGCTGGGTGAAGGCCACCCTAATGAGCTCGTTTTATCTTCTTGACTTCTTTAAGGACCCTGGTCTGAGTATGGTCATATTCTGAGGTCCCCAGAGGTCAGGACTTCGGCCTACGGATTTGAGGGAAATGGAGCTCAGCCCACAGCAGGCTGCTTCCTGGGACAGAACACACCGATGCTGGCTTCATCATCACCGTTGTTTACAAACTACCAGACAGCTGCAGATCGTAAACTGACCTCCGAGGACAGAACCCTGGGGTGCTGTAGCTTGGTGACCCCTGGGTGGCAGAAGGTATGAGCACGTGACAGTGACCACATGGAGGGCTGCCAGGTGCAGGGGGGTTGCATTTCCTCTGTTCAGATTCGATTCAGCCTTTCAAGGTCTCCCCAAGCTGGACACCATTACGCTGCACGATATCCAGGGGAGAGGAGCGGTTTTCATCGTAACCTTCCTCGCATCTGGCATCAGCCTCAGGGTGAGTGTTTTCCCAGATCTTGCCAGCCACGGAGTCCTTGTCCAAGGTTGAAAGGGAGTTGTCAAATCCAGCCTGCAGGAGGAATCCTTTCTCTGCGCCTCTTCCCCAGAACAAAGTGTTGCAGGGCAAGGTGTCCTTTGGAGGAACCTTTCCTTCCCATTAAAAATGGATGAAGTAGAGGCTGTAGGTAGGGACATATATTTACGATCATAGCAGTTGACCCATGTTGAGAGGGAGGCTGGAAAGCTGCAGGATATGTAGGTCACAGCGAAACCCAACAGTGTAATTCAGCCTGAGTCCAAAGTTCGGGAGATCACATCCTGCTCTGAGCATGAAGGGGCAGGCAGCAGCAGGTGTGCCAATGTCCCGGGGCAGAAAGCTGGTGCTTCAGGCTGAGGGAGACAGCAAACCCGCCTTCTACCCACCTTCTCAGAGACCACACAGTGCCACCCACAGTCCCAAGAGAGAATCACTCTGGCTGCCCAGCAATGAGGTTTACCGGCTGCCTGGTGTCCAGTCCGTTACCCAGCGCAGGCGACATGAACTATTGTCACAGGAGCTGTGTGTGGTCCCGGCTGAGTCACCACACTCTGTGTCAGGTTTTGCTCATTATCACCCAGGCACAAGCACAGCCTTCAGATTCTCGAACTTGAGGAGAAACCGTGTGGCCAGAAGTGCAGATCCCAGCACGGCCCAGGGCAGCACACGTGCTTCTGGGAAGCCACAGGCGGACAGGCTTCCTCTGGGCTTGCTGTGGATGCTACATAATGGGAGACAGGGACACTGGACATGGAGGATTCCCACGTGCCTGACAACTGCGTGGTCATAGCCTCAGTTTCCAAGCCATTGGAGGAGAAGACTGTGAGTGCTTTTTAAAAATATAAGTCAGTGGCCTGCCTCTTGGGGTTTCTCAACCCCCACAAAGCAGGTCCCTGGCAGGGCTTGGACCCATGAGCTCCATTGTCCCTTTCATGGCAGTCACCCCAGTGAAAGCTGACCTGGACCCCTGCCCAGCACAGAGTAGGGCTCCGAAATGTCTGGGTCAGCAGGAAGAGGAAGGAAGGGGCAGAGATGCCCAGGCAGGACAGCACCCGGGTGGCAGTCTGGGCACGGGGACAGTCCCAGCCACCCAGAGAGCACACAGTCCCTGGAAGAAACACACTCTGAATTTTATTGCAGAGGTGAGTGGGAAAATACGACTTTTAAATACAGATGCTCAGTTTATGACCACCTTTGTTGGAATACATCTCTTTGCTAAATTAATTTGCATCACACTGCATTTAGTGGCTGAATATGATTTCTGAAAATACTGAGAATTCTGTGGGCAGTCTTGCATGTGCTTACATATATATTATTTTTCTGATAGGGAAAGATAGTTCTCATCAAATCTTGTCAGTGCCTAGATACGAGCCCTTTTTTAATTGGACTTCATCAGGCATGATGAGAGGTTGGAACTGGATTGGACTGGGGATTCGGGCGGGAGGTTGGGGTCAGCTGGTGTCTCGCTGGGGTTGATTTGTGCTATTCTAATTGGCACTGGGAGAATTACAACCCTCTGCGAGCCTGATCAGAGAAAATAAACCATTTTCCCCTAATATTTTATGCTGAGAGTTGATAGTACAAAATTTAAGCTTCCTGAAGCCCGACAACTTGTTTGTAATAAATCTTAGGAGGAGAAAATAACAACTCCAGGGTATCACCTGCTCCATCCCAAACCACAGCAGGGGACGGAGCCCCTGGGAAGGGCGGGAGATGGGGTGCCTCCCGGGTGCCCCAGGAATCCCAAGCCCTCTCACTGTCATTTTGCGCTGATTTCTCCCCGACAAAGGATTCGTCTCCCCGGCCTGGATAACTTGCCACCTCCTCTCTGTCTGTGGACACGTCTTCTTATTAAGCACTGTGACTGGGAGAGGCAGGGACTCAAAGGAGGCACTATCTTTCCGAGCCAAATGATACGGAGTCTTCGCAGCCGGAGCTCTGCCTATGGGCAGGCAACTTGCAGATAATGGGCTTTCTAAATGACGCCGTGCAATTGGTATTTTCACACTTTTTCCAGTGTAATTTCAAAATTAAATTAGGCCGGATGTGTACAGGAACGTGGTGGTGGACGGTGTTCAGTGTGGACTCCAGCCAGCCCTCCTCTCGCTCTCCGTGGAAGGCAGAGACAATGAATGAACTTTTCTGACTCCAAGCTGAGGTCTGTGTGTGCAGATCCACTCACCACCAGCCTGCTCACACCTTTCTGAGCTTCTCAAGGGCGTCATTGATGCTCTGTGGGGAACACTTGCTCTCCTGCGGCTGCTTGCAGGGGCGGGAGGGGGCTGGACGGCGGCTGGGGCAGGTGAGGGCACAGCTGGTGGGACTCAGCGGAGCGTCTCCCACGGTCCTGCAGCCTGGCCCTGCGGACCAAGCTGAGCTGTCTTTGATGGCCCTGCTCCAGACACCCTGTGCTCTCTGTGGCTTCCTCTGTTCACGAAGGTCCTCACTGAGACCTACCGGAGCACGCTTAGAGCCCAGGTGTGGCTCTCTGTCCACCCTGAGAGACGGGCAGAGGATGTGCTCTTCTGCCCAGATGCTCGGAGCAGCCCCCTCCTTCTCAGGGATGTCCCACGGGTACAGGAGGCACTGGTGAGCCATGCTGTCCAAAGGATAAACCCCAAGGCTGTCCTGATGTGGGGTAACAGGTGCTCTGAGGGAGAGGGAGCCCCTGGGACAGACCTTCAGTGAAGTCGAGGTAGGGGAGTGGCAGAAGCAGTGGTTGCTGTCCTTTGAGAGAAGGTGGCCTTCCAGGGAGAAAGGGGAGGGGACAATTCTCCAAAGCACAGCCTGCTGACGGAAGGAGACCATCTGCCGGCCAGGAAGCCAGGCCAGCAGCTCACACTGCCCCAAGTCCTCACCCCTGGGGACAAGAATGCTTGACCTTGGTTTAAGGGAGCAGAGCAACCCGGAGTGGCTGAGGGACTTGCTCAAGGTCATGGTGCTTCCCCAAGGTCACAGCTCTAAGCACAGGACTCTGGTCTATGTGGCTGTGTCCCAAGCTCCTCCACCAGCAGAGGCAGGGCTGGGTGGGGGGAACAGTGGGGAGGGAGCGCAGAGCCCCGGATTGGAGCTCCGAGCTGACTGGGAAGAGCAGCTGAGATTCGCAGAGACTGGGGACACCAGCAAGGGGCCAGGCTGGGCCCATTAACAGTGCTGAGCTACAGGCGACTGCGTGGGACAGGCCACGCTTCTGCTTCCTGCTGTAGTCAGCAGGCCAAGTGCACATGTGCGTGCACACACACACGAATGCACACACAGACATGCATGCGTACACACAGACATGCATGCGTGCACACAGAGACATGTAAGTGCATGAACACATGCACACACGTGTGCACACTTACATTCACTCACAACATACATGCACACACCAATATACACATCCATAAATGTGCACAAGATACATACACACATGCATGTACATGCACACATGTATGTACATGCATACACACACCCACATGTGCACATGTATGTAGACACGCATGCACACAGTGACACCACACCTCTGCCTCCAGTCCAGGACCTGCCAAGCCAGCTCCCACTGCCCTGGTGACACCCCAGTGGCAGGCGTGAGCGCGATTGCGGCTGCTGGTGGCTGTGTTTGCGCCTGTCCGGTGCCTCTCTGGGGCTGGCCCGGCCCAGCTCTTCCTCCCGCACCATCGGTGACTCCAGGGCGTGTGCAGGACTGAGTGGGATGAGCTGCGTCCCCCGTCCCGCCCAGCGCAGCCCAGCAACCCGCACCAGGACAAACCCAGGGCTGGCGTTGCAGGCGGTCAGGACGAGGAGCAGCTGATTTCCCCAGTGCCGACTCTGCCTGTCCGCGGCTCCCCACAGGTGCGGCTGGGGCTTTTCTGTTTCAGCTGCTGTCTGGGCCGACCTTGCCGGTCCAGCACCGCCCCACTTCTGGCAGTGATGGGTCCTCAAGCTGCCGCTGTGTTATGTATAAACACAGCACTTATCTTCTTAAAAAATGAGTGAGGGCTTTGAACATTGATTTCCACCTTCCGGCAAAAGTTGTTCCATTTGGGAAATAGCGCTGGAGCAGAGGCTGTTTGATCTGCTTTGCATTTGCCTTAAAAAATTCCCACCCAACACTTGACATGGGGCTTCTTATCCCGCCCCTCCCCTGCTAGGCCGAAGTCTGCCTGGAAGCGGGCCTTTTCCTTGGCAGTGTGCACACGCACACATTCACACTCACACACTCACACACGCACACGAGCACACCCTCTGAGAGGCCTGGGAGGAGGGTGCCTGGAATCCTAATGACCGTGTAGTCAGAGAGCGGGGCGCACTTGTACGAAACACACAGGGCAGGTGGGCGCCCCACCTGCAGCTTCCAGGGGCGGGACCCTGGCCATGCATGCCTTCCTCGGCTTCGGCCTGTCTCCGTGAGACCCCAGTGCACTCTCCCGGCCTGCAGGGCTGTGGCAGAGGCACCATGCTTATGAACGGAGCGAAGGCCATGTGCTTCTCGTGGGGGTTGACGGGACTGAGAACCTTTGTCTTAGGCCTCAGGACGGCCCGGAAACTGGGCCATCACTGCACAGGCCTGGGAGAGGCAGGGAAGCTCGCTTGTCGGGGGCTCGTTAAGGCGAGTGGGTGTGAAGCTCGCAGCCTGTCCCCTGGCCGCTGGCCGGGTTCAGCAGACGACTGTTGATTAAGGAAACAGTGATTATGTGGAGTCCACTGTGTTAATAACAACGACCATGAGCAATGTTTTGTGCAAAGCCCAGCGCCATCCCACGGCGAAGTGGGACCAGTAATCGCAGAGCCCCAGCGCAGGGACCAGCCCTTCCCCGATGGGAGCCGCAGCAGGCTCTCTGGACAGACTCAGTGGCTCCCTGTGCAGGAAGAGCAGGGAGTCCTTCCTGGCAACAGCAAAAGCTGAGCATGGCCCTTGCCATCCTGGCCATGAGCTGGCTGCAGATGGGACGGAAGGGAAGCCGGAAGGGGTGGAGGACCCTCGAGAAGGCGCCTGTCAGGGGCTGTTACTTTTCCGGTTCCTTCCACCACATCTCCCCCAGCCCGGGGCGGAGGCGCAGGAGCTCATCTGTGTTTGCAGAGCAGTCAGTGCTTTAAAGGGGTGTTTACTTTCTTCTTCATTAGCTTTACATTTACCTAAAGAATACTTCTGCCCCCTCAGAATGAAGCTGCTCCCTATGAGATTTGTTTTTCGAAGTCAGCATCATTGAGTGTAGCTGTGGGCAAGACACCGCCGGGCGGTGTCCACTGCTTCCTGCACAGGACAAGAGGCTCCACTCACAGGTACACGGCCAGCTCCCACTGCAAGACGCGCTGCCCTGGAGAACCGGGACCTGGAGTAATCCTGCGCCTGGTCCTGCCGGGGACAGTTAGGAAGACACCAGACACAGAAAGAAGGGAAGGCAAAAGATGAAAAGACATGGAGACAGGGACTCTCTGGGAGGCTGGGGGTCGCACAGCAGGGCCAGCTCTGTCCCAGATATGCAGAGGAGCCCCAGCCTGCCTAGGATGGTCCTCCCCGTGCCCCTCCTCCCTCTCTTTTTCCTCCCTCTCTTCTTCTTTTTATATAATAAATAGTATCATCTCTCCACTTCTCTATCTATCTATCTATCTATCTATCTATCTATCTATCATTTAATTTTTTGAGACAAGGTCTCACTGTATAGCCCAAGCTGGCCTTGAAACAGCAGCAACCTTCCTGCTTCTGCCTCCCGAGTGCTGGGATTGTAGGTGTGCATTTTCTAGCCACCCCTATTCACATTGCTGGCAAACAGCGGCATAGCCTTCAAATCCAGACCACCCTGGCTTCTAAATCTGGGGCATCCCACTCCCGGCCACCCAGAGTCAGATGCCATCTCTCCACCAACTTTCTGGTGACACCACGGAGAGCCACCCTGTATGAAAGGCGAGGGCACCAGGCAGCACCCGTGTGCAGATGCGCACTTTCTCTGAGGCCCTGCCGGGTCCGGGACCCAGCAGAGCGGCCTCACCAGACCAGAAGCCAGACCCACAGCGCTCCCTGAAGGCACTGGCTGCCCCTCAGGACAGCAGCACCCGCCCACCCTGGACACCAGAATCCTCCCATGACCTCAGTGTCCCCCTGTAGTGGTGAGAGCACCCAGAGAACCTCAGAGTCCCCTCCTCGGGTGCCGGTGTCCGTCCCTGGTGCCCGCGTCCAGCTCTGCCTGGAGCACACATATGAAACCCAAGTCCCTGAGCACCTTGGCAATATGCAGAGCTGTGCAGTGAGATTCTCTGCTCTCCCAGGGTTAGAGGCAGCAGGCAGCAGGGCAGGTGTGAGGCAGAGCCGGTGCAGTGTCCGGCTCCACTGGGGCGGAGGAGGCCCTGCTGGGGCGGAGGAGGCCCTGCTGGGGCGGAGGAGGCCCTGCGGGTCCACAGTTGCTGTGCACTGTGCCCCAGACACCCAGCGGAGGCCGTCTCTGGGGAGAAGGGAGGGAAGCCTTGGGCCTGGGAGGTGCCCACACGGGCTGAGGCTGCCACCACCTCCAGATCCGGGGCTCCCAGGTGAGGTGGCAGGCAAATGGGAAACTGAGGCAGAAGACAGGGACACAGATAATGCCCCGACCCAGCCCTACTTCAGCTGCCACTCCCCCACCTGTGTCAGGCTCCACTTGCCTAAATTGGGCCAGGAAATAGGGACGTGAGGATAGGGAGGAGGACGAGTAGGAAAGGGAGGTCCTGGTTGGCACAGTGGTCGGTCCCCATCCTCCCGGGGGAAGGAAGCTCTGGGGCGTGTTGAGGTACACAGCGGGGGAGCCCACTTCACACCTGGGCATGGTGGTGCACACCTGTATTCCCAGCACTCTGGAAGCTGAGGCAGGAGGATCTCTATAAATTTGAGATCAACCTGAGCTACATAGTGAGGTCCTGTGTCTCAAGAAAAAAAAAATTAACCAAAAAGAATCTGCACTTAAGCAGGGCCCTTGGGGTGCTCTAGACACCTCAGATTTTGTTGGTTTAGAGGACGCATCTCAAAGGTGCCCATGAAAGGGAAGGCTGCAGGTAGACCGAGGAACGTCCCGTGTTAACCATGATAGGGATCAGCTCCACAAAGATAAACAAGCACTTAGCGCCCAAGGAGGGAGCGCCATGGTGCACAACACAGCCTTGATCTGTGGCCACGCGAAGCTTCCTTTCCAGCAAGCAGCAATAGGCCACACATGGGTCCCTGATAAACACAGAGGCGAGCAGGACGGGGTCCTGGAGAACCAAGCAGGGTGATGGGGCCTTGAAGGGCGGGCACCCCATGGGACACTGGCGAGAGACCCGAGAGGCAAAAGCTGGTCCCGGGCAGCAGGCGGTGTTCAGAAAAGGCTTCCAGAGGCGCTGCCTGGGCGGGGGCCTGAGGGAGCTGGGCTGGTTAGGGTCCCGGGAAGGCTGCGGATCGGGCGGCTGCAGCCGGGAGCCAGATCAGAGCGGCAGGCAGAGCTGTGTGGTTTTGGTGTGGAGCGCGGCTGCCCCACAGGACAGGAGGAAGGTGGGAGCTGACCACGGCGGAAGAGGAGGAGGAAGAACCAGCTGGCAGGGAGGCTGGCGAGGCTGAGCTGAAGCTCGCTGCCCTCCACGCAGAAGAACTCTGGGAGGAAGTGGCGGTGGCAGCGCCGGGCCGTCAACCGGCGACGATGTTACTTTTCTAAGCAATCGCTCTGCAAATTAAGGTCTCACGCGGAGTGAGGGTGGGAGAGAGGTGGAATACAGATTGGGTTTTAGGGGAGGAACTTTGTAATTCTGGTCTGTGAGAGGCTGGGATTTGGCTAGGAAATAGCTGTAGATCACATTAGCAGAGAATTTATGACTCTGTCCGTCTCTCTGGGGTTTTCTACTAAATTCTTCACATCCAGCTCCTCCTCCTGCTCCGAGAGGCACTTTTATGACCTTCCTGTGGTTATACACGACGAACCACCCCACTCCTGCCTCAGTGCTCAGCCCTGCAGGTGAAAAGCCAGCAGTCCAGCCTCCAGGAGTGTTTAGTGGGGCTGCGATCGCTCAACTATGTCAGCAGGCCGTGGGCAGTCTTGGGTGTGCAAAGCCAGCAGAGAAAGGCGAGCCCCAGAGAGGAGCATGAGGAGATATCCGTGGGCACACACAGATGGAGGCCAGCCACTGCCCGGAATGCTGCCCCTCCAGCCACGTGGCAGGGGTCCCCACACTGCCCGGGCTGCTGCCTGCACTTGGCTCTTGAAGCTAGCATGGAGGTACTGTGGCCCTCATAGTGCCTGGAACCCCGGGGTCCCCGGGAACTGGAGCCCTCACCCAGTGATGAGCGATGGACCCAGATCAAAGTTGCCCTCTTCCTGCAGATGCCCAGAGCCCAGCAGCAGCCGCTGTGCTTTCCACAAGGCTTTGCCCCACTCCTGGGAGCTGCAGCCCACGGAGTCGGCCTGCAGGCCCTCGAGTCAGGGTCATGAAGGCTGCGGCGGTGAAGCCGTGTCTGAGAGCGCAGAGGACGAGGATCCAAGAGGCACAACCGAAACTCAGCTCTGAGTGTGACCATCACCTCCGTCCATCGCTGTGCGGGGAAGTGGGACCAGCAGCTGGGAGGAGGAAGGTGTTTCGTGCGTGGATTTGGAGTTTCAGTCTCAGCCAGTCGGCTCTGATTTTTGGAAGTGCTTGCGCAGTGGGGAGCATGAAGGAAGCCCTAGTCCCCACGTCCCCTCCAAGGACACCCCCAGCTGAACTGCAGGCTAGGCTGAGCCTTTGAGCTGAACCCTGGGGCACAGTGGATCCAAGCCACGCGGACTGGTGCAGCTCCGAGGCCTGTCTCACCCTCACCTCCAATGTGGGCCTTTCGGGGGTCCCCAGAAGCCCTGGGGACAGGCAACTGACCCCAGAGACTGGTGCACCGCTGGCACCTCCAGGATGTCCTCTGTCTGCCGGCCCCTCCCCGCCCATGTCCCTGCTGTCCTGGTGTGGTGCTAGAGACGGTGACAAGGACACAGGGGCCACATCGCTGAAGGGAGGGGGGACAGAGACAGCGTAAGTACGGAAGCTGTGTGGTCTTGGTGGGCAGTGTGACTAACACCCACAGTCTGAGCATCGGTGACCTGTCCACCTGCTTCATGTCAGCTCTGGGGCATCGCGTTGGCTTTTCTGGATGTCTTGGTCACTTTTCTGTCATTGCTGAGACAAAATACCCAACACCCAAAATTAAGGAAGGAAACGTTTATTTGGCTTACAGTTTGTGGAGGTTTCAGTCTGTACTCAGCTGGCTCCAAGGCAGCGTGGCATATAGCAGAGGGCAACAGTTCATGGCTACAGAAAACGGCAAAAGCAGCAAGAGCAAAAGGGAGGAATGGCCCAGGGTAAGGCTCTTTCCCTCCTTTATTTGTATGCAAGCTACCCTCCCCAAGGCAGGTGTAGCCTTCACACCCATGATCCCAGCATTGGACCATGGATCAATCATAAACTCTAGAAGCCCACCCCACGACTGCATGAGGCTTTGGGGGGACATCCAGACACAAACCGTAACACTGGGAAACCCCAGAACTGGGGATCATTTATCCCATTTGACGGAAGAGGGAACAGAGGATCCGAGTGAGCAATGACTTGCTCAAGGTCGCCGTGTGTGAGCAGAGTGGGAAGTGACCTCCTCCCACCACCTCCAGAGGAGCTCAGCGAGGACCTGGCTGCAGCGTGGCGGAGCAGCGTGGCTCCCAGGTGTCCCACTGCAGTGTCTGTGGCCCACGTCCTTCTGCACAGGGCTGCTGCAGCGAGTCCAGCACCTCTCCAGGAGGTGCCCGTGCTCTGTGTGCCCCAAGGACACAGATCGGTCCCTGCCCTGGCATCCCCGTCCCCCTGTGGCAGCCCAGCCACATCCTCCCTCCCCTGGCACTGGCAGTGGGGCTCAGATGGGCTTTCCTTTGTGGCTGGACCCGCTTCAGCAATGTATTTCCAAATCAGATGTTTAATTTACTTCATTTAGCCCAGATTCCTCGTCTCTCTCCCAGAACCTAACTGTCCTCGGCTTGGGCGATGGACAGATGCATCCAAATGAACCATTTGGACCAACGCTCCTCTGACCAATGTAGCCAAGGCAGCCGGCAGTGGAGACAGACATATGGCTGTGGAAGGAGGAGGTCGGGGTACACCGCAGCTGGCTCGCTGAGTGACAGGCGTCCCGCCGGCTTGGCTCCGGGTGGGTGGCCTTTCCAGCAGGATGATGTTCCCTGAGGATTGTAGCTCACGCTAACTCCTCAGCTGACCAGTAACACTCATGAACATTCAGTGCTGGAGTCTCTGATAACAGAGACTTGTTTTTTCTTTGTTATTCATCAGCAAGCACTTATAGTATTCTTGTCAAAAAATAGGCAGGCGTAGTTCAGAAGAAAACTTGACTCTGCTACAAACAAGGTGATAAGGTGACTATGGTAGTACACATCTGTAATCTCAGAACTCAGGGAGGCTGAGGCAGGAGGGCTGCAAGTTTGAACCTTAGTAACGTAGTAAGACTCTGTCTCAAAATTTTTAAATTTTACTCTATTTTATTTATTTATTTTTTTTTTTTGAGACAGGTCTTGCTATGTAATTCACGCTGGCCTAGACTTCACTATGTAGTCCAGGCTGGCCTTGAACTCATGGCGATGCTCCTGCTTCAGTCTCCTGAGTGCTGGGACTATAGGTGTATAGTACCACATGTGGCCTAAAACTGTGTAAAGGGCTGGGGATGTAGCTCAGTGCAAAGGCTCTGGGTTGGATCCCTAGCACTTCAGCAAATAAACAAACACACCAAGGTGCTAAATGCCACAGCTCTGGATGTGAAGCCCACACGCACATCTCTTCTGGCTGCTGCTACCCTTGGTCCCTGAGAAACTGTGCAGGAGCAGTTGTGGTATGGCAGGTGAGACACTGTAGCATCACAGTTCCGTTCAGAGGGCAGCTGTGTCTCCCTGGCCAGAATGGACTTCACCAAATGGGGTTGTCAGGGCCTGGTGGAGGGGCCAGGAGAAATGGGCATCAGAGGAGGCCATGGAGGGGCTGCAGCTCTGTTAATAAGTGGTCAGAACTCTTGGGGGAAACAGAACCCACAGGATGGACCGGAAGCTCCGTCCACAGCTGTCTGTACCTGTGTCTACATCTGTACATCTGTATCCCTCTACGTGCACAGTGAGGCCTGCATCCAGCCATCCAGCTGAGTGTGCATGTACTCGTGTGTGTGTGTGTGTGTGTGAGCATGTGTATATATACACAAGACAGAGGTGTGACACAGAGAGGGTGGCGGGGAGCAGGTGAGGGGAGAATTAGTGTTGTGGGGTAGCTTCTGTGACTTTGGGCCAGCGTGTCCCTACTGGGGGTATCTGCAGGGCAGGTTGCAAACCAGGGACCCAGGAAAGAACCAAGGAGAAATCTGTTCCCCTCCAGGGAACCCCATCTTTTTCCTCCGGGCTCATACTGGGGGAGGGGGGTACTTCCCCCACACCTCTGATTTCAAAGCTAATCACATCTTCATGTCCCAACCAGGCCATCACCATGATGTCCAGACTGACATTTGGCCCATTGTCTGGGTGTGGTGGCCCAGCCAGGGTGACATTAGGTAAACCATCACGGCCTCAGGGATACCTCGGTGGGGGCGCCCCTTAGGCCCAGGAGACCTGACTACGGCCCTGTCGAGTCACATGGCCAGTGTGGAAGGAAACAGACAGATGGCTGCCAGTTCTACAACCGGCCTCGAGGAAGACCATCTGCCATTGTCCAGCAACTGAGTGTGACCTCCAGATGCTCACAGGAGCCTCTCCCTCTCTCCCTCAGCACTTTTCAGCTGCTCTCGCCCCCACAGTATGTTCTCTCACCAGATCTCAAAAGTGGTGCTGCCGCTCTGGGTCAGTCATGGTCACCCCGCCATTCCCGGATAGTCCCCTCTTGGGGAATCTTGGTGTTTCAGGGAACTTAGGTTTTGGTGGCATAGAAATTGTTCTTGATTGCTACCAACTGCTAATTTATAAACACCCAGAGAAAAGCATTTATGTTCTTGGCATCTCAAGTACTGGGCTGGTCAGACTCGCAGCTAATTAGAAATTTGAGGGAAATTTCATGGACTCGTTGGCTGGCACTGAACAGGTCTCCGTGGCTCAGAGCTATGCCTGGTCTACATGTTGTGGCTCTCTGCACGTCACGCTAAGCAGCACCCACTTATTAAGTGGGGGAATTTTCCTGCTGCGGTGCACTGCTCCCCTTTCCAGTTGGAGGAAAGTGTGTTTAATTGCCACACACACCCACAGAGGGGCTGAGCTCCTGCGTCTCTGAGCCCCTGTCAGGCACGATCCAGGGGCAGAATGTTCACCCATCAGTGTTGCCAAGCACGAACTCATGGGGGCTTCTGGAGCCCAGGCTGCGTGGAGGCCTTCAAGAACGCTCCCTACAGTGCTGGTAAGAGCACTGAAAGCACTCTCCAAGGACTAGGAAGGGAGCCGAAGCAGAGGACAGAGCCCACAAGGGACTCTTCCCTGAAGTCATTCTCCACTGCACAGCCAGAGAGGATGGCCATGCTCTCATTGTGATTTTCCTCACTGTCTGCAGCTTTCCTGGACACCTCTACTTCCTGGGGTCCCTGCTCCAGCTTTGCTCCGGGCTCCACTGTGCAGTCCCTCATCAGGGACTCCCTGAAGGGACTGAGACCCTGTAGCACACAGGCAGATCCCTGAAATCTCCGTGGAAGTCACCATGCCCCTGTACCTTCCAAATTCTACATACCTGCAAACTCAGGGTCACATGGAGATGCCAGGGTTTGCCACCAGCATGAAATGCACCTAGGCCCCCCCTGGGCCACAGCGGCAGCAGGGGAGCCTGCACTCATGACAATGGAGCCCAAGGTGGCCCTGGCATGCAGGTCATCCCAGGACTCTGCCTTGAAGTCATTCTGCCCTGGAAGGACTTGGAGTGAGTGTGTGATTCTAAATTCTCAGTCTACAATGAGAGAGAGGGCAGCCTGGGAGATTTCTGAGATAGCATGAAGCATCTTTCCTGCTTTGCTTTTTCTCTCCTTTTCTTTTCTTTCTTTTTTTCTTTCTTTCCTTCCTTTTCTTTTTTCCTTCCTTTCTAACTTCTTCCTTCCCTCTCTCCTCCTTCCCTCCCCTCAATGGGTTGATGTTTTCAAATCTCCTTTCCAAACTGTGGGTCATCACCCTTCCGTTCTACCTTCCACAGAGTCTCAGGGCCTGGCGGATGGAGCCAGAGTCCTCACCATGGTGAGCCTAGAGTGGTCTTTCCTCTAATTCCCAACAGAATCTCATTTTCATTGGAAAATGCTGACTCTCGTTGGTGTGGCTTTCCTGCCTGCATTTTGATCAGTATTCTGGTCTCCTGAGCCTTTCCTGGAGTTTCCCATAAGGTTCTGCTTATGGCATTCTGCTTTCTCTAACCTACCTCTCACTGTGTCTCCTTAACCAGTTCCAAAGGCACTTCCAATCTGTAGGTATCAATTATAGCATCAGCTCCACTCCTTGCTACCAATTTTCCATACTAGTCAGCTTGGTATTGCTACAACAAAATACCTGAGGCTACTGACTTTATAGAGAGGAAAGGCATATCAAGCTCACAGCATGGAGGCTGAAGTACAAGATTTGGTGGCCCTGTTGGTTTGGCCTCCAGTCAGGGTGGCACATCATGGCACATGTAGGAACAGACGGTCCATCTTGGACTGCAGAAGAGAAGGAGGGGCTGGTCTGGTCTCACAGTCCCTTTCAGGGGACATTCCCAGTGACAAAGGACGTCTCTTGTGAGGGTCTACACTCCCAGGCTTCTTCTGCCTGCCAACAGTGTCACTTTGCAAGCCAAGTCTTTGGTAACAAAGGACCCTTGGAGGACATTCATGCCATAAATGCAAACAGCTCTGGCATGCTGGCTTAGCAGAAATCCCCAAACAACCCACTGTGTTCACCATGGTCCTCGCATTGTGCACTGGAGCTTCGGACTTGTTCTGTGTAAGTGCTGACACTCGTATCCTTTGACCTGCATCTCATCCCCTCCCTGTGGATTCTGACCAAGCATCTCTGCCACTCGGTCCCCTCCGTCCCAAGTCAAGGTCACTTTTGATCAGATAAAACTCACAGGACTGTGGGTTTCACCTTTCCAGGGCTGATGTACACTCGCTTTGATCTCCTGGAAGCATTTACAATGGTAATTTCAGGCTATGTGAGGTTTGCAAAATGTTAGGTCCTTAATAATAGATTAAACAAGATACAAATGATTTCAGATGAAAGGCCCCTCCTTTTCTCCACATGCCAAGCCCCACCTCCTGCAGCCTGCTGGGAAGGCAGCATCCACTTCTGATGAGGCTGCTCTAGCCAGGGGACTTGGGTAATGGTGGGGGTTGGACTCCGTGTCACCTGGAGGTCTGACCCTGTGTCCGCTCCACCAGGCCCACTGCTTCTCTGAGGCGGGCAGAGATCAGAGGTCACAAGAACAGACTGCAGGTGCAGACTCTGGCCCTGGCCCCCTGAGGGATTGGGCACCAGCCCCCAGTAGTCCCCGGAGCAGACAGTCCCGGCCTGTCCTTTATGCCTAACAGGGCTGCAGAGTTGTCTCCAACATCGCGGGTGCTGGCTTGTGGCAAACAGCTTTCCTGAGCTCTGTGGGCTGTGGGAGACTGACAAGCACGGACCTGATGTCAGGGGTGTGAGAACGTCAGCGACAGCGTGGAGGCCCGCATGTGAGCCTGCGCGTGTGTGCACATGCGTGCTGTGTGCGGGTAGATGGCGTGTCCACCCCCATACATGAACACAGGTTGCTGTATGTACTCCCGTATGTAGACACGCACATATGTGCGTGTGTACATGTGTGTACACATGTGGGTGCATGGGAGTGTATGCACACTCGTGTGTAGGTGTGTACTTTGCATATGTGCACATGTGCACGTGTGAATTCTCGGTGGTGCACACATAGGTGTTGCAGACAATTTGTAGCTTTCACAGTGCAGTTCATCCCTTGTCAAGCAGGAAGCAACGCTCGCCCCGGGGGGCGGGGGGCTGCACTCTCCAGTCGGTCCCCCGAGCCCACCTGCAGGTCACCGAATGGGGTCTGACATGGCTCTTAATGCTGAAAAGGTGGCTGCTATGAAGCTTGTCACTCGCGTCACCCTTTGGGTGGCCCTTAGCCTCTTGGGTACATCTTCTGCTCAGCTAGGAACAAACAAGCACGACCCCGATGTAAGCCTCCTCTTAAGCTCCAGCTAGATCAACTCTGGACGTCCCTTCTCATGGCAGGTTTTGTGAAGCTCTCACATCTTGCGGGAGCTCCTTGGTCCGCACCCAGGACCCCTTCCTGCCTATGAAAGGATCTGAACAATGCTGTCTGCATTTAACCGGATTACAGGAAGTGGAATCAAAGGAAAGACTAAGTAATGAGGTTGGAGCAGGCCCGTAAATACCAGGCTTGTTGCTGGCCAAGGAAGAACTCATCACATCTAGATTGTTAACCATGCCGCAAGAGGAGAGGAACCCTGGGTTTCCCTCTGGTGAGACAAGAAGGATGCGTTGATTTCAATAAGGAATTAATTTCATCAAACAATGAGAAGAGAGGAAGCCAGGGTAAGACCGGAGTTGTACTACATACACTGGCTCAGTGTCAGCAGCGTTTCAAGTCCTACAGAAAAGCTCTGTGATTTTCCACCCAGACTAGGCCTGGCTTGCTCCTGCATGGTGGGATACACCTGCTGCCCTCACCGATGAGAGGTGTGGTTTCGACTGGCTTTTAAACGATGGGAACACTAAACAGAATCGAGAGCACTGTTTTGTGTTTTTTTCCCCTATGGGTTTTCATTATTCCCAAGGTGGCTAAATAGATTAAGTTCTAAAAGCTTTTTAAAAGATACAAAGAAGAAGAGTTTGTTTTCTGGCCAACACCAACAGGAAATGATTTGGGCCTTTGAGCTGTTTTCAGACTAAGTTACTATCAATCAAAAAACAAACTTATAATAGGAACTGCTTTGCGACTATTACCATAATGCTAGCTACTGGGGACGCACTTGCATTTATCTATGGAGATGCGTTTTTTATTGTAGGAAGTGCCCATAACCCTCTTGCTTGCAATCTGGTTGAGGCGGACGCTATCGTGTGACCATGCAGCCCAAGGACAGTGTGGGGACCCATGACAGGACTTCTAAATCAAGTCACAGCTTGTCTGAATCCACAAAAAAGCCTGCTAAACTATTGCCCTTGGAGCTGTAATTAAAGAGAAAATATAACAAACACACTATATATTTGCAGCATTGCATCTGCTCTGTGGCTTACCCAGCGCGTTACCAGAGATGGCACCTTCCTTAAAGGCATAAATCCATCCAGCGATCTCCATCACTTTGTGTTTTCCTCTCCAAGAGCCGTGTCTGGAAGGGATGGATCTGATGAATGGGGACACCTCCAACCCAACAATGACAAAGAAGAGGTAGAACAAGAGAAACGTGTGGACTGGGTAGGTGTTAGACAACCAACATGCAAGAGGCCTCTTTTCTTTCCATCATTTCAGAGTTTTTGTATCAAAATGGGACTTTCTGGAGCAAGGATGTGGCCTAGGACAGCGAAGTCCTGTGAAACCCTCTTGAGAGTCTGTGGGAACCACTGGTGGAGTGCTTCTTTTTGGTCCCTGGGGTCCTGGAGGATGCAGGATAGGGCAGGATGTCTTTGCAGGGACAGTTCCAAAAGGAGAACCAGGGGCAGCACTGGGCTTGGCCAACCTTGGGACACACTGCCCACTTCTTTGAAGGTCATCGCCAAGGTGGACCTCCTGACTCCCTGCCTTGTCCCTCTCCCTACATTACCATCTCTTTCTCACATGTTCTTACTTCCATTTAGTACTTCAGGTCACCTTGGGGAATCACCCTTTAGGGTCCCTACGAGTGGCCCTAGAAACAGACTAACTCCCTACTCCAGAGGCCCTGTGCACCCTGGCCAAGGCCAATGAGACTTTCCACTTGAGATGAGGCGGATGTGCTGGACTGACAGACAAGGGGGCAGAGATGACAGGAAAGTTCAAGGGGCGTTGCCGCTAGTTTAGGCAACGGGAACCTCGAGGGCATGCTTAGACTCAGGGTCAGGCCTGATTTTTCCTGCTCCACTGATAGGGGGTTCCCCTGTCTTTTGCAAGACTGTCGTGCTTCCCCCACTGCTAGGAACAGATAGATCCTATCTGGAAGAAGTCTATAAGGCACATGTCACCAGACTGATGTCTCAGACCTTCTCCTTGGTCTTGCAAAAGAAAGGTGGGATTGTGTGCTTCTTACTTTCCAGGATGTTACAAGATCTTGTAAGGAATGGGTCTTGAAAGAAGGAGATAAGTTTCTGGGCTGCTTGAGGCATTCAGGGGAATGCTCTGACTTCCCTTTCTCCCGTGGTTATGACTCAGATCGCGTCCCCCAGCAGTTGGCTCTGCTCCTTCTAGTTTCTTTGTCACTTAGGAACTGCTTTTGTAAGCATGGGAAGTGGAACCTCCGCCTCTTGGTATCACATTTCTGTGGGAAGGGACATTAATCACTGTAACACCATTGGCTCCCTTTATCCCCACGTAAATTTGATGGTGATTTTGGGGGAAAGGAAGTGGAGCTAAGTAGAAAGAGCTAGTTTAGTGCTGTCCTCACCTTGCTCCTTCTGTTCCTGCTCTTTGATGCTGGGGTGATCCAGGGTGTGTAGGGGAGGTGCTTTGGGGGCCGAGAATTAGGAAGGTCTTTGTTCCCTGCTCCTAAACCACATCTCCAGCCTCTGCTTTCTCAGGTCTCAGGGTTTCAGACTCTTTTGTGACCCTGCTGGGCAGTCACTCAGTGACGACCCCGTCGGGAGGGCTTTGGACCAGAGATGGCATTCAGACACCCAGGACAGCTCACACGGGGTAAGAGGGATGTCAGTCCTTGGGTGACTTGCTGCATTTGAGAAGGTTTTCCACCTCAGCCTGATGAAGAGGACCACGTGGCCTTAGCACTGCCATGTAAGTGGACTTTGGTCCCCCAAATCAGACGGTTCATGGCAGCAACTAGCAGAATCTTTAGTTTGGGAAAAGAAGGCAAGGGAAAAGAAGGGGAGAGAGGCAGAGAGGAGAGGAGAGGTGAGGTGGAACCTCCAAACCTCACACGAAGGTCTCAGGGCTCAGACGTCATAAATGGTCAAAGAAAAATGAGGAACAGCTTCCATAATATGCCTCTTTCCTGGTGTTAATAATGTTATATTGCTACGTTGTGCTCTGTCTAGAAGACAGCCAAACTGGCTTGTCCACCAGTCCCCGCTGGACTGTCTCATTCTCCTACTGACTTCAGGTTCAGAACAAAGGGACGCACAGACACCCATCCATAAATCATCAACAATCTCCGAGCTGAAGAACTAATCACTCTGACACCCCCATCGTTTACACTGCATTCATTACCAGTGGTTATGCTGGGGGAGGAGGGGGTGGGAAGGAGCACGGAGAACCCGTGTCGCATCCCCACACAGGGCCATCAATCTTCCCAGGAAGATGAAGCGGGAGACGTCATCCTTCCAGAAGGGACGGATAAAAGATGTGCTGCGGGAACAACTGATTATTACGCATTTGCATATGAGTACTCGCCATTTGTACCCGTCAAACCCGCTTCTCCTCTGCTGGCTTTGGCACTTTGCTCTTAAGTGAATTTTCAGGAAGTCCCTGGGCGGGGAGGAGCTGCAGAATGGACTGGGAAGCCCTGGTGCTGTGCGCATGGGGTGGGTTTAGCTGGGCTTTGAAACCATGGAGTGAATGAGCTGCATTACCGGAAGTGTGGAGAAATGCAGCCGGCATCGATGTCTTCCTGTGGTCACACAGGGTTCTCAAATGCCATTTCCAAAGGAGGGAAGACAGAGCCGGGTCAAGCATCTGGCTGTGTGAGGAGGGGCCAGCTCAGGTGAACAAGGTGGGCTTGCAGGGTTTCTGCCTTGCTTCACACTTACAGCATCAGAAACTCTGAAGGCAAGGCCTGCATCTGTGTCTCAAAGAGCCCTGCAGATAATTCTGACACACAGTTGAGAGCAAGAGTCACTGTTTCAGACCAGAGCCAATTGGCCAACCCTTCGTGGAAGCCATGGACACTGAGGAGGGCCCAGGTAACAGGAGGACAGATGCAGCTTCCTTCTGTCCTGCGGTCATGCACAGCTTAAAGGAAGTGCTGGAAAAGTACTAAAATCAAACCCAGTTTCTTCCAAACACTAGCATTTTGTGTGTGCCCACAGGGGTGGGGGAGTGGTACCCGAGAGTTCACAGTTCTCCCCCCTAAAGGCTTGGGAACGTCAACGTAGCATCTGTTCAGTCACCATGAAAGGCTGGATGACGTTTAGGATGTGCTGTTGAAAAACTCCCTCTCCTCCGACAGTCTACACAGGTTCTATAGCTTCATAGGACTGCTTCTTAGCAGTCACACTGCACAGCGGGCGATGAGGAAGACAGTGTGAGCAGAGCACAGCAGAGCTGCCTCCAGACCACATGGAATGGGAGCCGTTACCTGTTTTTGTTTTTTATCAGTGACATCAGACTCCAGATTGCATTTCCCTTTAACGTTCAATCAAGGACAAGGACAGAGAGAAATGGAGGGTGCCTGGGGAGGCTTCCTGCTACAAAACAATTGGTTCTTGCATAAAATATAATTTTTATTGTCTTGCTGGGTTGCATGGAAAACTTTAAGGGGCCTTAAAACAAAGACACAAAAAACAAAGATATGAAGCAAGGAAGCTTCTTTGCAGATGGGGGAGTTTCGTCAGCAGTGAGGGGAAAAGTTAACCCTGAAACTCCTGGTTCTGCTGGGGATGTGGAAGGAGCTGGGGTCACCCTGAGAGGGTGGTGAGTTTCTTAGATTCCTGGAGGAGGTGAGTAGAAATATTTTCCATGTAGGCACTTACAGTTGAGACCTAGCTTCAGGAGTTCATGGTCCACAAGGGCTGCTACACCATGGGTAAGAGCAGGCAGGAGCAGCACTCTTTGATCTCTTCTCCCAAGAATCCAGAGACTAGAGTGACCACAAAGAGAACAAGAAAGGATGGTGCTAGGATAGTTAAAGATAGAGAAATGACAAAGCAGCCAAGGGTGGACATGAGCAGAGACCAAATGGAAGAGTTTGAAGTGAGAAGTATAATGGTTGAAATGGAAAATTTCAGTAACAGACAAAGCCAAGAAAAAGAAATGTCGAACTGGAAGGTAGATCTCAAAGCCATAATCCACAACTTATCATGGAGGAGTAAGGAAGAAGAAGGTAAGAAGATATGGAGAATGGATGTGGTGTTTTAACTCCAATCTATTTGGCATTCCAGAAAAAAGAACAGGGAGAAAAATGTGGAAGACTCATACTGAAGAGGTGATGGCTGAGAATTTTCCAGAATGATGAAAGGCATGAGCCTGTAATACAGGAAGCACACTGTATCCCCAGTAGGGCTCATCAGTAAACTCTGCCAGTTTGGCACATTGCAGCAACATCATAGGAACCAAAGAGAGCATCTGGGAGAGACACAGGCAGAGAAGGGACAACTGCAAAGGGTGAGGATTAACTTAGCCAAAAAAATAACTCAGAAGACAAAGTGGAAGCTAGAAGAAAGTGGAATGACATCTTTAAACTCCTGAGGGCAAAGTAATTGAGATGAAACCAGAACACAGTGACAAGGTGTTACGCAAATAAAACACAGGTAGTTTACTCCTCCCAGGTGGGCCGAAATGGTTAAGGATGAGTGGTGGGGAGCAGAAAGATGAGCCCATAAGAGAGAGGTGGGAGGCAGAGCCCAGGGAGCAGAGAGATGGATTCTTGCAAAAAAAAGAGTTCAGAACTCTCAGAACCTTGGACTCAGCCTGGCCTAGAGTTTGTGCTCCATTCTTTTTAATAGCAAAAATGTTTGGGTAAAATAACAATGGTTCTAATTCACAGGGGCTTCAAAAGGCAAACCTAACGTTTGGGAGAACAGCACACAAGTCAGAAGTGGGTGGCACTGTTAGAAGGTGGTCGTGATGCTGCCCTGGGCTTTGTTAAAATCTCATGCTGCGTGTCCAAGGAAAATCAGTAAAAGAGCTGAAGTGGTGCAGACATCCTAGGGCAGGAGGAGTGAAGAAGGAGTAAGATGCTGGCACCTGTCCAGAGCCACAGACCCAAGCGCACTTGGTCTCATCGGATCTCGGTGCCTGGGGAGCTGGTTAGCACTTGCCTGGGAGGAATGACACCCAGCACCAGCGCTGTGCTCTGACAGCCAAGTGCATCTCTAGGGGTGTGCACGTAGGAGCTTATTTAGTCCCCACAAGGTGCTGTGGCACAGGCTGCTGTTGTCTCTAGTGTACAGATGAGGGTTCAGAGAGCTCAGGTGACCTGCCCAAAGTCACATATCTACAAAAGAAATACGGGCTGGAAAAAATCCAGACAGAAAAGAGGGAACGGGGTAAGAGAGGACAAGCGGTGAAAACACAGATGGTAGAGATACATGGAATGTATCTGAAGCACAATAAATGTAAATGGACTAAAGTGGCCACATAGGTTGTGAGATCCAGGTCAGAAAAATGAAATTCAGCCTTAGGCTGTGTGTAAGAAGGCCACCCACCAATAAAGGACGCACGGATTTGGATATAAAGGGTCAGACAGAGTTGAACTATGCAATTAGCAACCAGAAGGTGGAAAAGCTATGTTAATGTCAGACAACAAGAGCCTACAATACACAAAAAGGTCATTAACGGAAACAGTGTCACTGCATTATGATTTATTGTTCAATTTCCCAGGAAGACATAACAATTCCAATTTGTATCCACCTAATAAAATCTCAAAATATGTAAAGCAATGTCTGATAGAACTACAGGGAGAAACTGATAAACTCATGACCTTCTATGGCGATCTCTCTGCTCTTCTCTCAGTTATGGGAAAGGAAGCACAATTTCTGAAGGTGCAGAGGCGCGAGGTGCCAGGCCGGTGAGTGTGATCTGTTGGGTGGAGGCTGAGGCCCGCAGCTCACAGGTGGATGGAGCGCCCTCTTCTCGAAGCACCCATCCACACAGAAGATTTGTAAAAGTTGGTTTAGAGTAGAGGAAGGCGCCAGCGGCCTTCGCCTGTCACAAGTCTGTGTGGGAGAGCACTGCTGGGAAAGGAGGGCCTGTCACATACCACATGGGTGACATGAGTTCTAGTCTACACCACTGAGGCCTGGACTGACAGCCGTGAGGTTCGGCTGCCTTGGTCCTTTTCCTGGCTTTTGCCAGGGGGAAAAGAGGTGACCAGCTCCCCTGGGAGAAGAGGATGGAGGGAACCAGGAAGAGAGCTCTGGATACATCTTGGACTGGACACGACTCTTCCTCTATCAGACTCAGAGTCAGATGTAATAAAGAACGTCGAGGAAATCACCAAAGGGCAAGACAGAAGACGAGAGCAGCACTGCCCTTGGCCTGCCCCGCACGGCTTGCTCTGCCACTGGGAGCAGCAAGAAGCATATTGCTGTGCTTCGTCAGAAAACACCACAAGGGGCAAGCAGACGGGGCTTGCACAGGAGTGCGTCAGGGCCATCAGCTGGGTGGGACCGTAGGGGACTACATGTCTCACATGATCCGTGCTTGAGTCCCAGTCCCAAGCTGCCTCCGGGGAAGCCGCAGCACCCCTTTTGCTGGCAGCGTGCTGACTCTAGGGTCACCGTCTCTGTCATCCAGAAACAGCTTGCTCAAGCTGCTGAGTCCGCACACAGCGGAGGTGACGGCGATGACGGTGATGGCAGCAGCTGACATGCTAAGGCGAGCTGAGTCCCCTTCCACGCAGCAGGCAGCGGATGAGGGCAGCACACGGGTCATCTCACTCAGCTCCCACAGCAGATCACCAAGAGGGTCCCAGTGGCACCTCCATTTCAGAGGAGGAATTTGGGCTGGAAACATAGCAGTCATTCTGCTACACTGGTACACAGCTGGTGAGGGCTCTGCACTGACCCTGCCCACGGCTGAGGTCTTCCTTCTGCCAAAGGGGACAGTAGGACTGTTTGGGTCATGTGAAGCTGTCCCTATTATTCTTACGACATCGGGGATCTGCGTCATTGTTCTAATGAATGGCGTGGAGCTAATGAGGCTCCTCTGCTCAGAGGTTCCTGGAAGTACAAGGCCTCAAAAACCCCTAGACGCATCACAATTCAGCATGCAAGGTATTCAGGACAGGAGGCCCTGCCTACTCAGGGCTTCCAAGATGGCGGGAGGCTTGGGTGAGGGGAGGAGGGAAGACCACAGCAGTGCCAGCAGCAGATATCTGCTTGATGGCAAAGCTGCCTGTTTCCTCTAGGTGCCTGGGCCCCACTTAGAGCTGGTACCAGGATGAAGCAAGTGGCGGTAAGACGGGTGGTACATCTGACCAACCCTAGATCACAACTCTTGGGCCATTCACTAATCACTCACCACCAAAGGGCCCTCAGGTGAGGTCAGCGATGGAGCTGGGCCAGCAGCCTCGCCCTGTGAGGTGCTGGGCCCTGGGAATAGGATTATCTCTACTTGTAGGACTGGGATTTGAACCTGGGTCTTTACAACCACAGAGCCCATGTACTCTTGAGTCCAGCCTATCCGGCCCCCAGCCATCTTCTGTTCCACTTCTGAGAGGCCCAGAGTACCTGGGAAACCTCCCCGGCCTCCCTGTGGTGCTGGGAGCTCCCTCCTTGTGTCCTCGAAACCCCGTGTGTCCCGCCTCACACAGGACCCCCTGCTAAGGGCACAGGTGAGACAGGGATCGCCCACATACTCATCCTCTGCTCCTGACCCCGAGGCTGTCAGGAAAGGGCTGCTGCTGATCAATGAGGGAAAGTGACTTTCATTCTTCGGTAGGATTTGCAGGAGTGCAAACACATTTCAGATTAAAGAATGCGTGTCATAACATAAAATAGCTTATCACAACCATTTACTGTCCCCGGCACAGACAGGATGACAGGAGTGACTGGGCGGAGGTCACAGGGGTGCGTTTTACCATCAAAAGCCGTATTAACTGCAGTCCATTATGACAACCTCAGAGCACGGGAGTGGATGGGCCCAGTGCATTAGTGATTGTTCCGAATATAAGAAAATTGATCTGCGACAAACTAATCCTGGCAGCTTTCATTTTCGATTTCCTTTCTGAATTATACAAAGCCATTTAAATGGACCCAAATAGGAAAGAATAAGGCTGGACAAAGAGAGATACGTGTGCCATGTACTGATTTTTTTACAAAAATAGTTGAAGGGTAGATTTAATCTAACTGGATGGTAGTGGGGATTTTGATATAGTAATTGTCTTAGTTACTTTTCTCTCGTTGCTGAGACAAAATACGCGATACCCAAAATAAAAAAGGGAAAGATTTATTTAGCTCACAGTCTGTGGAGGTTTCAGTCCATAATAGGCTGGTTCAAGGGCAGGGTGGCACATGGCAGAGGGCAACAGTTCATGGCAGCAGTGGAAGGTAGCAAAAGCCGCCAAGAGAGAGAGTCAAGCCTCTTTCTGTCCCTTATATTGTATTTAGGCTACTGGGATCAGGGCAGTGCGGATCCAATCAGGGGACTGATCCAACAATCACCCACCCTTAACCCCAGCACTCTTAATCCCAGCATTGCACTACAAATCAATCATACACTCTAGATTCAGCCACTTCCAAAAAACCTTATGACTGCATGAGGCTATAGGACGACATCTAGACACAAACCATAACAGTAATCACACTACTAAGGGTGACGCCACTGCAGGACACTCTGTGACTGACCCACTTTTGGGAATGAGGCCTTTCTTCTATCAAAGGCAAGAGTAGGGCTGAGACCCAGACCCTGGGGCCTGTGTGTGAGGCTGACCCTACCGTTCATAAGGGTGCTGTGGGTCTGCGTCATTGTCCTGAGTGAGGTGGAGCTGATGAGGCTTTCTGCTCAGATGTCCCTGGGAGCGCAGGGCCTCGGGACCTAGATGCATCCAGCAGGACCCCACCGTGCAAGGTAGGCAGAGCAGAAGGCTCTAAACATTCAGGGTTTTCTTGAGCAAGGAGAATAAATAAATACTTCACAAAAGGAGTGTGACTGGCCAGTAAATACATGAAGGAATGCTCAGCACCCCTGGCCATTAGAGAAATGCAAATTAAAACAACACTGAGATTCCATCTTGTCCCAGGAAGAATGGCTATCATCAAAAATACAAATAACAAGTGCTGGCAAGGCTGTGGGGGAAAAAGACCCCTTCTAACGTAAACTAGTACAACCACTGTGGAAATCAGTGTGGAGACACCTCAAAAACTTAAAACTAGAAATTCCATTTGGGGGCTGGGGATTTAGCTCAGTGGCACGGCACCTGCCTGGCAAGCGCAAGGTCGTGAGTTCGATTCCCAGTACCGTAAAAAGAAAAAGACAAAAACAAAAACCAAACAAACCACTAGAAATTCCATTTGGCTCAGGTATTTCCTTCCAGGTATCTTCCTGAAAGAGTTAAAGACATAGTATTCCAGCTGTACGCGCATACTCATGTTATAGCAGGACTACTCACCACAGCGAAATCTTGGAAGCAGCCTACACGTCCATCCACAGATGAACGGATAAAGAAAACGTGGCATTTATACACAGTGGAGTACTACCCTGCCATAAAGAAGGATACACTTGAGTCATTCACAGGAAAATGGATGCACCTTGAGACCACAATGTGAAGTGAAATAAATCAGACACACAGCTCAAACATTGTATGGTTTCTCTTCTAAGTATAAATAAATCAGAGGGCAAAGGAAAAGACAGATAATAAGGAGTAGGAGGTAGATCTTTCTCAAGTGGGAAGGGGACCAAGAAACAGAGGGAAGCTGAGGGAGGCTAGGGGACAGAGAAAGGAGCAGAGATGTGTTCTATGCACACACCACCCTGACACAAGGAATGAAATCATCACGCACTGCACACACACAGACTAATAAAAACCGCAGGGGGAGGCTTGGGCCAAGGGGTAAAGAGTAAAAGCTGGGAATGTCAGTGGTGTGCGTTGAACGTGTCCCGCAGAGTTCACGCTGAATCTCCAGCCACAGTGCTAGAGGCATTACCTCTCCATGCTGCATACGCCCTGGGCAGCCCTCAGGCGTGGGTTCCTGCCCTTGCTGCTTGTGGCTTCCCTACAAAGGGTTAGGCTCTGCCCCCGTGCCCCGTCTTGCCAGTGTGTGCATCCTGCTCTTCTGCCTCCCACAAGGGGGTACTCAGCAAGGCTTTGCCAGCCACAGCCCCTTGACCTTGGACTTCCCAGGCTCCAGAACCAGGAGCCAAATGAACTTCGGTTCCTTGTGAACTACCCAGCGTTCCACGGGAGCTGCACAAAGTGCAGCACTAAGACACTCAGTGAGAGTCGTCTTCCTCAGATGCAAAGATGTTGATTCCCGCAAAAGACTGGGCCCAGCTGAGGCCTGGTTTCCAGAAATATCAAGTGGAGACTGGGGGTGGTGAGTGCAAAGCTGGCCAGCCCTGGACCACAACTGCAGGGCCGTGCATCAGTGGCTCGCCGGAGAGCCTGGGTGAGGAACTAGCAACAGAGCTGGGACCAGGTGTCTGTCTCCTAATGGGCTGGGGTTGGGGATGAGACTCTGTCTTCCTATCTGTAATCTAAGGAACTGGATGGGGATTCTTAACAGATTCTTAACACAAGCCCATGGCTTGGCACCGTCAGACCATCCGGGGCTTTGAGGGTCTCAGGTGTCTAAAGCACTGGCTGGGTGATGAATGGCTCAAAGCTGCCAGAGACTCTGGTGCCATAGGCATGGGATTGGTGTCTCTATTGGTCCCCTGGGGCTGCTGTAAGGAGACACCCTAAGTCCCCGCTCAAATCAACAGGGATCCTCTTAGAGTCCTGGACACTAGCAGCTCAAAATTAAGGGAGCAGGGCCACACCACCTGCAGAACTCTGGGGACAAGTCCTTAGAGCCTCCAGTGGCTCCGTGTGGTCCCTGGGTCCCGGATGACTCTCTCTAACCTCTGCCCTGTGCCCCTACTGTGCGAGTCTCTTATAAGGACATTTGTCATTGGATTTAGGATCTACTCGGCATCCAGGCAGAGCCCAGTGGAGGGGAGACGGTCCTCCCTCCTTTCAGAAGCATCGGGATTAGAAATCATATTTCGCCTTCTCATTAGGAAGCAGAAACGAGGGGCATATTCTGCCCTCAGAGGCACCGGAGAGACTGGAGCGGCAGGAAAGAATATGCATGGGGTGATCGAAAACTATGGTGAATGTTCGAACCTTAAAACTAATTACAATAGGAGACACGGCCATTAATCTCCCTCAAAATTGCCCCCTCTTTGAACACACTTATCCCTGCCTTCCTGCCACTGTCTGAAACAGTTCTGGAAGCCCTCTTTCCTGAGTGTCTCTACGGGGTGTGATGAAAAATACGCAGAGTGCTGCTGAGCGTCACCCAGCCAGGGCAGATTTGTGAGAACATTTCCATGCCTCATCGTCCAGCTTATTCACCAGACCTGGCCCCGTGCGATTTCTGGCTCCCTTAACATCAAAATGACCGTGAAATGGAAATGTTTGGAATGAATTCAGGACACGGAGGGAGTCCCCCAGGACAGCACGACTAAAGACACTCACGCAAGAGGACTCCAGGGCCATGTCAGAAAGTGGTGAGGACCATGGGGAGAGTGTGTGCTGAGCGAGGATGTGAGGAACGGCTCCCTGGGAGGAGTGCAGCTGGGTGCCCAGGAGCCCACGCTGGGTCAGGGTGAGCTGTGCTGAAGGGTGAAGCTCCCGGGGCACACGCGGGCAACGAACAGCAGGCAGAAGAGGGACAAAACCCTGAAAGAGCTTCCTTGGCGTTTTTCTGGAGACCAAACACTGAGTGGAAGAAACAGTTACCATGAGATATATCTATCTTTCCCTTTCTTTCTTTCTTCTTTCCTTTTTCTTTCTTTCTTTCTATCTTTCTTTTCTCTCTCTCTCTTTGTCTCTCTCTCTCTCTCTCTCTCTCTCTCTCTCTCTCTCTCTCTCTCTCTCTCTCTCTCTCTGTCTCTCTTTCTAGTACAGGAGATTGAACCTAGGACTTCTGCACTGAGCTACATTCCCAGCCTCTTTTTCTATTTCTTGTTTTGAGACAGTGTCTTGCTAAGTTGCCCAAGATGGTCTCAACTTGCCATCCTCCTGTCTCAGCCTCCCAGAATGCTGGGACGACAGGTACATGCCGCCACACCCAGCTCATTTGACATTACTCCTCTGATTCCAGCCAAGAGACAGGCTTGAAGTCTGATGCTAGACCATGCTCTGTGGGTCTCCCTGGTTCCAGAACCCAAGCAAGACCCTGCCTGGACCCAGCACAGTGGAAAGAGTCTCAAGTCTCAGGCCAACATATCCCGGGCCTCGGAATGGGCAGTACCTGGATGTCCCTCCTCTGCCTGTTCATCCTGTGGAGGAGACACTTAGAAGGGCGCGGGCTGGCGTTGGGCTACAAGGGTGGCACAAGCCCTGGTGCCCCCTCCCCAGCCCTTGGATCTACCCAGGACAATGGTCACACCGACTTGCACACCTGACCCCACTGAGCCGGAGCAGGGGGAGCTGGTAGATGGCAGGGTGGAGGGCTGGGTGAGTTCCTTAGCACTGCCGGCTTGGGGGGAGTAGTGAGAGAGGGCGCCCCGCACTGAGTCATAGGAAATGCAGGTGTCCTCGTGTGCCCATAGGAAGTGGCCTCTGGTCCCTGGGACCACCAAGGCCAGCTAATTAAGGCAGAACCTCCCTACAAAGCAGTCAGAAGGGGAAGCCGGAATCGTCCGCAGCCTCGCCTGGGACCAGCCTCTCACGGAGCCCTAATGATGAGCTGTCCATCCCGGAAACCCAGAGTGAGAACGAGCGTTCATCACTGAGCCCCTTAGCATTAATCACCACCCATCAGCAAGACAGGCCCTGCCAGAGCGCGTTAATTCCCAAGCACGTGGGCTAAATAAATGAATAATTACAGACATCAACACGGCGGTCCGCGGCGAGTGCCAGGATGCTCAGAGAGGAAACGCCGGGTTCCCCCGCTCTACACCACCACAGGCCCCTGCAGCCACCACTTCTGGATGGAGGGACCGCAGCATGGGATGTGGGGTTCACAGCAGCTGCTCCAAGAGAGCCCCCACTGCACCATGGAACGCACCGAGGCCCCTCATGTCCGGGTGTCCTAGCTGCAGGATTACAGAGGAGCCACATCCCTCCCTGGAGGGCAATGGGGAGGTCATCAGTCCCGCAGTGCCCAGAACACGTAGATAGGGTGTGGCAGCCACCCCTGGTGGCACAATGCTCAATGTGCCAATTCTCTTACACCTTCTGGGGCCGTGAACCTCAGCCCTTTGCCGGGCGGTCCCTTTTACCTCTGGGTAAATGGAGGACCAAAGATTCCTGGAGCCATTTCAAGAACCGGGGATGCCAGTCGGGCTGTGCCCCGCCTCTGTGACAACTGAGACCACCCATGCCCAGCACTGACCCTGCCCATTGACCCAGAACCTGTCGCAGCCATCAGAGACAGAAAGAAGGGTGATTTTCTTCTCTACTTCTATATTAAAGTAATCAAGTATTGGTGTGCTCAAGTGGCTGTTTACCTGCAGGGATGGACAGAGATCAATATTAACACCAGGACGCCCACGCACTAATCTCTGAAATGTCAGGAGAAGGTAAGGCATCAGGAAACTATTCCAGGAGCTCTCCATGGTGGGCTGCATCCTGCTTGGTCTCTCCTTGTCCCAGCTTTGCTCTCTCTGCACTGTCTGCCTCCCCTGTCTCTCTGCCTCTGTTTCTCTCTCTGTCTGTCTCACACCCACCCCTTCCTCTGCTCAAGGCTTCTAAAGGTGACACTGGGCATCTGGCCCTCGAGGTGCGTGGTCAACCCCAATGACCTATGAGGAATTCCGCACTGTGAGAGAAGATCTGAGGATCTGAGGTTGTCCACACTTGGAAAGACCAGGGCTGCAACGCTTTGTCCAGAGAAGGCTGGAGGGGACTCAGCCCCCTCCCGCCCCCCACGTGACATCGGTGACCCACTGACGTGGCGGTGAGCAGCCTGCACGGTAGTGAACGCCTTCTAGGTCGTCCTCCCACACCCATGCTGCTCTTCCCTCCTTACCTGACCGGAAACTCAGCCATAAACAGAGAGCGGCCAAAGGCCACAACCTGCACTTACTGGGAGGCCAAGTGGTGCCTGAGATCCCCTGGCCACAACTCCTGAGCTGAGTGTCCACAAGTGATGTGTTTGTCCCTTTACCTGAGGTCCTGAGCCGCAGTCACAGCTGGTCCCTTCTTACTTCTTCCACTGGATTTCTGACCTCTGCCCTCAAACAGCGCAGGCTTCCTGAGCCCGGGAGGCGGGATTCTTCCAGCCAACTCTGCTCGGGCAGTGTCCCCTCCACGCAGGACCAGCTGTGACTGCAGAGGCAGTGAGGTCTCAAGCCACACCTCTGAGCCACCCAGGCAACTTGTAAGACAGGGACAATGCCAGGAGTCCCCCAGGGGGGCCCCTGGGCCGGGGTGGAGGAAACGCACTGCCTCCCGTGCACTGGAATGTCAGCTCTGGGAAAGGATGGGGCTGATTTGGTTGTTGAGAACAATAAAAGTAATCATTACCACCGTTTATGATCATTGATCCCACTCTCCTTTTTATTGCCTGTCCACATATCTCTGCCGCTCCCCTTTGCAGAGGTGAGGCCTCAACACGAGGCTGCTGATTCTTTGTCTTGATCATTTGTTCCTCCCCGGAGAGAGCCCTGAGGGCCTGGTCTCTCAGCTAGTCACCAGCGTGGGTGGCCAGGGGACACCAGGGCGACCTCAGGTGAGAGCTTGCATCTCTGTGAGGAGGGGGAAGACTTCACGCTGCACATCTTAACTCCTAGGACCTCAGACCTCTCTGACTCATGCACTGAGGGTGGGACAAGTTGGGGGAGTTGCTCTGCCCCCACAAAACTGACTGATGGGTGGCTCCTGCTGTGGCGGGGCCTGTGTCCCATCTGTGTCACTGACACAAGGCTCCCTGCACCCATAGGCTCTGCATGCAGAGTCAAAGAAGTAGAGATCAAAACCATCCCAAACCCTGTGTGCTGAGCACACACACCCCTTTCTTGTTATTGCTCCCTCAGCAATGCTTGTGACAAAGAATTTACAGGGCGCTTGTGTTGCACCCGGTATCACAAGTCATTACAGATGATTTCAAGCCCCTGGGGGCTGCGCATAGGTTGCATAGGTTATGTGCAGAGAGGACATAGCCCTCGTGTTTTGGGTCTGTGAGTTTCCAAAACCAGTCTTCTGCAAATACCGAGGAACAACTGTGCAAGAGCACCTCCTCCTCAGGCCAGCTGGCACCCGAAACACCTGTTTCAAGAGAAGCTTGGCATGAAGCGCTCCATCCAGTGTGCCATGAGGGCACTGAAGTCAAGAACTTCCCCCAGGGATGACAGAGGACCCCGACGTCACCCAGCACAGGTCTATTTTGCAAATCTGAAGTTCTTATGTATAATGATCTAAAAGAAAGCCAGTTAGAAATGGGAACAAGGAGAACTGAGTTTGAAACTTTAGAGCTGCACGTGAAAACAAGCGATCCTTGTGTTAATCCCGTTTCTGATACTTTGGTGGTAAAATTGTGGGAAGCTGGCATCTTGCAGATATAGTAGTACAAACGATAATCCTTTTCTAGCATCTCGGCCTCATCCCGGCCGCCCAGGGACCTGAAAGGAGAGCGTGGGACTTCAAGTCAAGATGCTAACAATAAATGGTAACAGCTCACAGGTCTTGTCATCAATTTTAAAACTCAAGGGCTCGGGGTATAGATCAGTGGTGCAGTGCCTCCCTAGCTTTCATGGCCAGGGCTCCATCCTCAGCACCTCTCTCTCTCTGTCTCTCTCTCTCTCTCTCTCTCTCTCACACACACACACACACACACACATACCCAGGAAGAAGCTCTGTGGCCACCTGCACTGGATAACCCTCCTTGTACATGTGCTAACTTCAATTATCCCTCCCTGAGGCCACGTGCTCTGAGGACCCCGCTCCTGTCTTCCTGCACCCCCACCCCGGGGCGGCTGTGGTCACATCCCTGTGATGCCAGAGGCTCCCCTTTTCCAGGCTCCGGGTGACTGAGCACGCACTGTGCTGCTTCAGGAGCCCTGGGGACCTGGCCCGTGACCTTGCCTGCTGACCCTCACGCACGCATGGACAGGAGGATCCCCGAGTGGTGCCAAGGCTGCATTCGGCTTTTCCAACACAAGGATGGCATAGGCATAGAGAAGGGGGATGGGGCTTGAGGGTAGAGTTCAAGTCAGTTCTGATGTGGAAGACTCCAAAGCCCCTCTGAGCTGTCTTTGAGGAAGACAAAAGTGGCAGAGATGAAAGCAGCCCTGTCCCCCGCCTGTTGCGCCCCAGGCTTGTGCTCCCGCTGCATGGTGGCTGTGGCCAGCCCAGCTGCCACCCAGCATGGAGGACACTGTGGCCTCCGATTTTGTGCACGAGGGGACCTGGATCGAGCAATGTTCACCTGCAAGGAAGTCCTGAATCCCAGCCCTGTATCCTGGACAGCAATTAGCAACACGTTGAGGGCCTGGGACTTGACCTGCTGTCACGGCTGACTCTGCTGAGGCCTCCACAGGTTGGGCATGGAAAATGGCATGGAGCCTGAGTTTTTCTGACTTACAGGTCCACACTGTCACTAACACAGTCACCTGGCCGTGCTGGGGCTAAGAGGCCTCCTGGTACCCTAGCCCGGCCCTGGGGACTCCCTCAGCTCTCCTGGCTCCTGCCGCCCTTCTCGGGATTGCCAGTGGCCATCTCTGTGTCTTGAGCCCACTCGGTTCCTTTGGTCACCCTCCATGCTCTTCCGGGGGGTGGACCCTGACGCGGGGCCCTCTAAAGTGACCACTTCCCACTTACATGCTCACTGTCTCTGTCGCCGTTCAGTCCACTCATAACCATGGAATTTGCTTCTTCATTGTCCGTGCTGCTAACTGGTGTCCAGGAGGCAGGGCTGGGTCTCAGGCCCCCCTTGCACGAG
Organism: Chinchilla lanigera; assembly: GCF_000276665.1. Classification (NCBI taxonomy): domain Eukaryota; kingdom Metazoa; phylum Chordata; class Mammalia; order Rodentia; family Chinchillidae; genus Chinchilla; species Chinchilla lanigera. Next base: position 7,205,233 of record NW_004955486.1, on the reverse strand, counting down.
AGGGGGACGCTGCAGCAGATGGGCACGGTCCATGCAGGAGCGGAGGGTCAGCAGGTGGTCAGGCAAGCTGCGTCTCTGGGGCAGCTGTCAGAGGCAGGAATTGGATGGACCCACGGATGAGCTGGGTTGTGTGCAGACTGAGCCGGGGGGTGGGGTGAGAGAGCCACTGTGTCCAGTTAGCAGGGTTCTGATTTTACTGAGGCTATTTCCCGAGCTGTTTTTGGATGAGTTTGTCATTTAAATCAGAGGCTGAGTACACAGACTGAGAACCCACACTGTACTACCTGGGTTGGCTTTGTCCAATCAGCTGAAGGCCTTTGAGGGGCTAAAGATTGACTTTGCACCAAGCAGAGGGACCTTGCTGCCAGTGGCCTTGGACTTGACCTGCTGTGACAGCTCCTCTGGGGTCCCCAGCCTGTGGCCAGTGCAGGAGGGATGGCCAGTGGCCAAATCCTGAGAGCCAAGTCCTCAAAGCAGACCCATCTCTGTGTGGACAGCCACCCCATGGCTGTTTGTTCCCAGGGAAATGGGTCACAGTGCTCAGAAGGAAGCGGTTCAGGTTCGGGTTAGGATTCGAGTTAGGATTAGGGTTAGCGCTAGGGCTAGGGCTAGGGCTAGGGCTAGGGCTTAGGGGTTAGGGTTAGGGTGAGGGTGAGGGTGAGGGTGAGGGTGAAGGTGAAGGTGAAGGTTAGGGTTAGGGTTAGGGTTAGGTGGTCTGGCTATATTATTGTTCTGTAGGAGGCTAGGGCCTGGCCAGGAGCAAATTAACACCTTTAGAATCCAGTATGGCACAGCAAACCTTCGCACTTCTCTCTGATATCTGCCCCTAGTGTTTGACTTGACCTTCAAACAGTTCGTCAACTTTTAGGTTTTGCTATCCCTGGCCCATGTCCTGTGTTTTCTAGTGCAAATGGAGTAGCAAATCTTCTGAGGTCAGTCTTGTCCCTCGGCTACTCCGCATGGACTGCACAGTGAGATTAATGATAGAGTCAGGAGGACCTAGCCATTGGCCAGGGCCCATGGTCTTCCTTTTGGTGTTCTCCCACCCCAGATCTCCAGTTGGCAAAGGAGCGTCTCCTCCCTCAGCCACAGCGTGCACATAGCCTAAATCATGTGTGTAGAACATTTGCAGAACACAGTGCACCCCCAATTCACTCCAGATAGTTCTTCCTGTCTCCCTTCCTGTCTCCCTTCCTGTCACCCTTCCTTCCTGTCTCCCTCCTTCGTGTGTCCACTCCAGCATCACCCTGCCCCCCACAGGGCAATATGCACTGTGCCGGGGACCATGTATCTCTGCTTTCATGGAGTACAGCAAAGTCCCGCAGGAAAGCATGGAGCAGTGTTCTGGGAAGGTTCAGGGCACCAGGCGGGGCCGTGGCTGCGTCTGGGGCCTTGCTGGAGGAGGAGGTGCTGCAGAACCGGCAGCTGGACCCCTGGGTGCTGCTGCTGACCCTGCCTGGTGCTGTGTGGGCTTGGCGAGCTTCCTGCATCCCCCTCAGTCGTGGCAAGGAGCGAGCACAGGATCCAGAGGGGACTCAGAGTCCCACTGCCGCCTCCCGCTGTCCTCACAGGTCTCAGTCCCATTTGCTCTGGAGACCTGGGCACCATCTGTGCTCCCCACATCTTGGAGGCCTGCTCCCGCGGCCATGAACCCCTCCGATAGAGTGTGGGAGGAGTTCACCGTCATCACAGGAGAGCTGGGCTGTCCACACTGCCCACAGTGTCATGGTCACTCCAGCAGGGAAAGCTGAGCCCAAAGTTTCCTGCTGTGTCTCAGGAGCTCCGCCCCATGGAGCTGAAACCAGGCCAGGCCACCTGCACCAGGGGGGTCTGGGGGGCAGTGCGGGCCCGGGCTCCCCAGGTCTGCCATCTGCACCGCACTGACACCGATGGAGAGCTACAGGCTTGAATCTCTTCTCTCTGACTGCTTCCAACTGGTGCAGCTACCCTTAAACCGTCTGCACCTCCTCTCCGGACCATGCTTGTTTATCCTCCGAAGCGGGGGCTAACGACTCCCGTTTCTCCTCCCTCTTCCCTTCAGAGAAATGAGCCCCATAAAAATCACCAGACTGGTGATGGAACAAACTCTTTGGCATCATAAAATTTTGATTTAGAGGTTGAGCAAATGTGATGGAACATCCTGGCGCGCCCTTCTGCATCCTGCGAAGTATTTTGGCATGTGGCTATTTGCATAATATCACCGGAAATGAGCTCCCCGCCCACGCGCCGGGCACTCTGCGATAGCAAGCGATGAGTCCCGCCAGGATGGAGTAGGCCTGGGTCACACACGGGCAAGGTGGCAGTCTGCACCGAGTGTAGGCCGTGGTGGCGGATGGTACTGGAGAAGTGGAACCTGGACGTGCACAAAAGAAACCCAGTCTGTGTGTGGGGCTGCACCTCCAGTTCCCCTTGGTCACCTGGGCCGAACGCCTGGGGCCGAATAGCTGGTCCCCCAGGGTCCTGGGAGCCTCTGCAGAGGGTGAGCGAGTGCCTGCGAGGGGGCCCTTCCTTCTCCCCGCACAACCCTTCCGTGCCCCGGGACACACGCCAGAAAAGGGCTCTTACCACTTCCTGCCCAGACTTCGAGGGGAGCCCAGAAATGGAGGCTCAAAGAGCTCTTTCTTAAAGAGCCCTGGGGCGTCTGAAGGAGAACCCGGAGAACTGCCTGAGAAGGGCGGAGCTACTGCTCTGCCCTAAGGGAGGAGGCGGAGCTGCGGGATTTGCAGGGAGCAAGCAAAGGGAATGTGGGGTCGACAGGGGAGCCTGGAGCCGGCCGGGGGACCTGGGGCGCCGTGTTGAGATGCTTATGTGACAAGTTCATGAGGACATGGTGACACAGGTGCCGCTGGGCCCTTTCCTTCCATTTGATACCTTTGGCAGCACATTGGGCAGCCAGCGAACTAAGCAAGTGGGTCTTCACCGCGTTCCAGAGACCACCCAGGTGGGGCCCTTGTTCGGAACCAGAGACTGCTCTTTCTTCGCGCTGGCCGGGCAGGCTCCGGCTACTCTGCCCGGTGCCTTCTCTTCCCAGAGAGGACACCCAGGCCTTAGGAGGGCCCTCTCATTTACTGCAGTCCCACAGTGGCAGCGAGGACCCTGGAGCCACACGTGCCTCTGGCTGACAGCCTGAGCTTTTCCTGTCCCCTGGCAGCCACCTGGGGGAACGGATGTGTCCCCTGCATGAGCCGCTGGGGTGCCCCGTTTGGTGGGAAGGCTTCCACAGGCCAGAGGGGAAGCCACTGCAACCAAAGCGTGTCCCTGCCTGACACCCTCCGGCAGGAATCTGCTCTTCCTGCCGCCCACGCCTCCGCCGCTTCAGGCCCGCAGCCCCAGCCGTCCCAGTGCAGAGGCCTGCAGTGCTGGGCTGTGCTCACAAGCTTTGTGCTTCTTGTTATTACTTTCATTTTCTTCATTATACTTCCGATTACATGATCCATACACTGCTGTCTCGCCATTGATTCACTGGTTAAATTAGCTGCTATTTCTTTCCCCTGCATTACAGGCTCAGGGTAATTTGTTTATGAATCAAATGTTCTGGAGGCGCTGAAGGAAGGCTTAATATGCACTCATTACAGCTGAGCTGTAATCACCCTAAATCATGGGAATTGCCAGTCTCGGGCAAACCATGGGTCTCCTTGGCACCAGCTCCCATCTTTCACCTGACCAGAGCAGTGATGGATTTTAATCAAGTTTCACAGAACCAGGGGGGATATGCAAAGGGGAATACATTTCTATACTAAAATCTGGGCAAACCTTCCAAACAGATGCATGGTTGTTCGCCAGCTTGTCCTCCCGCGACCTTCCCAGCGCACCTACCCGGGGCCGTGATAGCAGAGGCCAGCCATCCTGCCTGTCTGGGGGCTTCCTGCAGCCCCCACACCCCCCGCACCCCCACTCTCACCTGCTCTGTGAGTCTCTCGTTCTGGCCCATCTTGGGCTTCCCCATGGCTGTCCTGGGGTGAGTGGCCCCAGGCCCGAGCCCGAGCCCCTTCTTGTGGACAGTTTGGGCCTCGGTGAGCTCAGACTTCCCCTGGGGACACATAACGGGAGGGGCTGGTCCCCAGTCATTCCCCACCCAGCACCTTCCAAGTGAAGTCACCTTTTAAGACAACGGAAGGCAGAGTCAGGTCTGATAAGCCACTGTGGGAACCGGTGCTGGAGGGCTCCAGCCACTGCTTTGCATGTAGCAGGAGGGCTCCAGGCCTCGGTCAGAACCCCCTTCCCCCACACTGGGACTCAGCCAGAGAGACTTGGGCAGGGACAGCTTGTTCGTAGAGAGTTCCCTATACACACAGCTGTGGGCTTTCCTAAAAAGGGTGTGGGGCACCCTGGGTACAGCAGGTGCACCCAGCGCTCCCCACAGATCTGGGGCTGGGCTGGGGTTCCCCTGCGGGTAGCACAGGCCCAGGTTCAGATGCAGTCCCACTGGGTCCAGAATGCCAGGCTGAGGCAAGTGTGGGGTTCAGATTAGGGCAGGAAGCTTCTGACCAAGGCAGAAGGGAAAAGTAACAAGGCCTCAAAATCAACAGGAGCTGGGCTCAGCGTGAAGGTGCCTGCAGACAGGGACCCGAGCTGAACACAGACCCGCCGACCTGTGCCTGGACCCACGGGGCACCCAGAGCACTCGTGCCTGATTTGGAGCCTGGCCCCTTTGCCATTGGAAAGGGAAACAAAGGCTCAGGAGTGACTGCTGGGCGGAACCAAGTCAAATCCCCAGAGCAGGGAGCTTGGGAAATTTCCACTCTGCATAGCAGGCACTCCCTGTTTGAAATTTTGTTTGCAGATTTCATTAGAAACTAGTTTACAACCCACTTTATGCAACGCTGAGGAAGTCTGAGCGAGTAAGAATCTGTCTGCCTCCACGGCGGAATTCATGACATGTAGGTTTTTATTGCAGAACATTTAAAATCAAGCCTTATCCATTACAGCATTACAGAAACATGCTTTCCTCTGAATTCTGTTGACAATCTTCTATTTAATGAAATGTCTAAACTAACCACATTATAACATTATTGACTGAGTCTTCTTGGGATAGGCGGAATGTGGAGCAATTATCCAATGGCTTCATCCATCATCTGAACCCGAACAGAAGTTTTTATGTCAATCTTCAAAACTTTCAGGGCACAAAGTGGGTTTAAGCATCCAGTAGCCCCAGGAACAATGCTAGTACAGATACTGGAATCCCTGGGACCCATGTGGAAAATGAAGCTGGACTTTAAAATGGAGCCTTACAGCTGGGCATGGTGGAGCACACCTATAATCCCAGCACTTCCAGAGGCTGAGGCAGGAAGAGCACAAATTTGAGCCCAGCCTGGGCAACTTAGTGACTCAGTGAGACCATGTCTCCAAATAAAAACTAGAAGGGGCTGGGGCTGCAGCTTAGTGTGAAGGCTCCGAGTTCAATCCCCAGCACTGCAATAAAGTGAAATAAATAAAATGAAAAAGAAGCGCTACACTAAAGGCCAAAGCGGAACTTTCTTTGCTCTCTCCATCCGGGGACCTTTCCTTCCCTCCAGAGCTCTGGACACTTGGAGCTGAGCATCCCTGGCAAGTGCGACTCACGCCCCAGGAGGGGGCCCTGCCTGAGTCACTCTCCGGAGGAGGGTGACAGGGTGATACATCCGTGAACAACTGCAAAGCGCCCCTGGCAGGAGCCAATTTTTCCTAACTACTACCTTCCCCAACCCCATTTTAAAATGTAATGAAGGTGATTACAGAAAGCTCTTTAAGGTACACCTAAATGAATGGATTTATTTAAACTCCTAATGAACTTTAAACCTGCCAAATTGGCAAGCTCCGGGCCGAAGCCTCTAATTGTGGTGGAGCTGGGGCTGGGTTTCCTGGTTTGTTGTCCACTGCTTAGGTAGCAGGGCGGCTCATTCATTATCTGGGTCTCTGGGAAGCAGTGGCCAATTAGTCCCTCTGCTCTGCACTCCTCTTCCCAAGACAGCACAATTTAGCAGAGATTCCAGCCCCAGCTGGAGTGGAGGGCTGGCCCAGGGAGAGGCACTCCAGGTGAAGAAGGCCGGACGGGCAGCTTGGGCACAGCGGCTGGGAGAAGACTGCGTCAGACAGTGGGCACCCTGGGTGGCTGTGAGCCGGACGTGGGGACCCAGTGGCCCCCTGGGTGCGTGCAGAATCGGTACAATGGTGTGTGCAGTGTCGCTCACTTCCTGGAGCATCTTCTGTCTCGCTTTTAGACAGAAGAGTTTCCAGTGTTCTACAAAGCACTCGAGCCATGGACACGGTGTTTGACCTTTCGGAGACGTCCTTCTATGCCGCCAGCTGCCTTCCTGAGGAGATCTGGGTGAAGGGTACTTTCCAATTTCCTCTCCCACCAAGTTCCCCGCCACATTCTGGTCCTCAGAGTCCACCTGCAGTTTGCAGAGCGGGCTGTGCCCAGCCTGGCTATGTGCTGTGGGCTCAGCAAGAACTCACAAAATGACGTTCACTCCAGTAGCTGCAAAATACGCAGTGGAGAGGCTCAGAAAAGCTGCATGTTTCTGGGTGCTGGGCAGTATCTGAAGTTTGATGTGTCAAGAGATAAAGACAGAAGTGGGAATAATTTAATCAGTTGCCCAAAGAACTCACAGCTCGACTCAGGCTTTGCGCCCCAGTGTGGTCTCGGCGTCCCAGCACCTTGCGGGGGCGGGGCGGGCTGATTGGCGGGTCATCAAGATTAATAAGCACCAAGCCCTGGCTCCTGCTCAGCGCAGGAACGCACCTGGCAGCGCTTGGTCGTGACTGATTAATTAGGGAGAGACTCGATGGCTCTAATTGGCAGCTGAGCATTTTCTGAGTTTTAACATTCATGCTATGCAAATATATTAGTTCCTAACAATATCTAACAAGATCATTTGAAAGTGAGAGTTTCCCAAGGAACTCAATCACAGTTTGGGGGAGTGTGGGGCCCTTCCCTTTTGTACCCACTCATATAAATCAACAGAAAGTTTGTTAGCAATTGTGCTAATGTTCTCCAGCAAACACAGAGATGGGCCAATAAATATGCATTAAAAGCAATTCTTTCTACCTGTTGCGTTTAATCCCAGCAGCAAGGACCCATTACTCTGCGGAAGTTTGATGAATGCTTTCTCCTGCTCATCAGACTTGGAAATAAGCGCGTGTGCCTGGCACGGGGGAGAGCCACCTGCAAGGCTGAGCTCCCCGAGTTTCCACGTGGAGAGCTCTAAATTGAAACCTGTACCTCGAGGGACCTTGAGACCAAAGAGAAAACTGTTGGTCCCCAGAGGGACCATTTCCTACCATAATGAGAATTTTAAATGGGAGGTTTAAATTCTTTGAAAAGCCTTTCAGAAATGTGTGTGCAAATGATGGTTTTCTGAATTACTGGCAGAGAAGCAATTAAATTAGAAGAACATCTCTTTATTCAAATTTCCCAGCCTGAAGACCCTTCTCTCCATCTCAGGAGGAGCCTGGGAAGCCAAGTGTGGGGTCCTTCGAGTCACCCCGGCTGCCTCTGTCCAGCTTGGAAGGGGAGACACATGGGCAGGGGGAGGAAGGTGCGACAAGACCTGAGACCGAAGGCATGGTGGGAAGAGGACTCTTGCAACACTTCCTCCCCAGGGCATCTGCTCCTGTTGCACACGCAGACATAGGCTAGCTAGGCCAGGAAAGCTGTCCAAATGTCACTGAAGACCCCTGGCTTCTAACAACTGCTCATCAGGTGCGGGGCTCCCTACGGGTCCCATGTGTGCTTTCTGCTGGCATCTTCAGCCTGAGGCTGACACGCACACTCACCTCCCCAGGTTGCTGGGTTTTGGTGGATCTGCCAGGCTCAAATCAGCACGCCAACCCTGATCCCGAGGCTGGTGCCTGGCTCAGCCCATGCTTCCGTCCGCTCCTGTGTGTGTGGCTGCCTTTCTGAGAACCCTCAGTCTGCTCTGTAAGACGGCATGGCAGGGACCCATCCCAGGAGGTCACACAGGCCTCACATAGTGCTTTGTCTGGGAGGACTCACAGCTGGAGGCAACCCAAGAGTGGCAGGAGGGGCATGCCCACAAGACACTGCCCCAGAACAGCGACAGCTGGCTTTCCGTAGAAAGGAGCAGTGAATGTCAGGGCGACCTGTCTACAGCCTTGGTCGGAGACCTGCTGGTGGGGGTCCTAGTCTCTGGACAGACAGTGAGCAGGGAGCCAGCTGGCCCTGGTGTGCAGGGAGCGAAGGGCTCAGGCAGGGAGCTACCCGGGATCTTGGGTTTTCAGGTCCCAGGCTGGGGCCCAAGCCTGCAGCCTGCTGCATCCCAGAGAACATAAACAGAGAAAGTGGGGATCCCAGGGAGCCTGAAGTGAGCTCGGCCAAGGTGTCTGGGCTGCTCCAGAATCACCTGGCCATGGTGGACCAGGTAGGGTTCAGTCCCTCCCGGGGGTGCCTGGCCCCGGAACCTGCTCCAGACTCACCTCAGGAAGCCAGGGGCTGGGAGATGATTAGTGGTGGGCTTACACAATGTCCTGGGAGAAATGGGTCTTTTCCTGCCCGTGGCCTTGCACGTGATTTGCTGGTGACAACCGGCCTCACAGGGTGGCCTGGAGGCTGGGTCAGCACTCACTTCTTACTCTGCTCGGCCCCAGAAGGGAGCTGCTGACGGTTCCAGAATCCGCCACATCCAGACTGCCGGGCAGTGCAGACCGGGCCCCTCGGTCCCCAAACCACACAGGGCCCCCATGAGCCCCAGATGATCTGGGGTCCTCCTGTGTGCTGCTGTGAAGGCTGAACAAGGCCCCTGAGACGTGAGACCTGATTATTGTCACGGGTCTTGGCTATAAGGGGTCTTTGCAGATGGGATCAGGTTTCAGGTCTCTGGAAGGGGAGGTGCTGAGGTCACCTGGGTGGATACAGACACCACTGTGGGTGTCCTTGCCAAGAAGACGCGGGGTGGGAGGTGCTTAACACAGACAGAAGAGGATGAAGCCAAGGGACGGAGATGTGAGCCGTGCAGCCGCAGGCTGAGGGTGCCTGCTGCTGCCCGGACTGGTGGAAACATGGAGTGGACCCTCCCCTGGGCCCTCTGGAGGAGGGTGGCCTGACACCAGCCGGGATTTGGACCTCGGAGAGACAAATGGGGGCTGTGTGAAGCCCCTCGGTCGTGGGGAATGTGTCCCCGCAGTCACAGGAAATGCACGTGGCTCTTCCCACCCTGGCCCGTCGCTGTCTTGCTCCTGGAGCCCTGGCCTCCCCATTTAAGTGGCTCCTCTAAGCCCCTTGGGGCCATGTCCAGATCCTCCAGGAAACTCCTGATACCACACTTCCCCCAGAACCCTCGCCTCTGCACCTCCTGGTGCTGCCCCAGCCCTGCTCACAGCGGGCAGCGAGGGGGCTTGTGTCTGTGCTGGGCCGCTCTAGACCTAGGGCCCTGGAGGGCAGAAACCAGCCCCTAGTGCCTCTGGATACTCCTCCGTTCTGCAGATGGACGCCACCCCTTTCTCACTGAACCCCCACCCCGCCGACCCCCATAGCCTGGATCAGAAGCGAAGCTGCAGAGGCCTCCCAGGTCAGCATTCTTGCTGCTTTTGTGTGTGCTGCTGGGGCTGGGGTCCCTGGAAGGAGCTGCAAACAGAGCTCAGCTCCTTGAAGCCTTGAGGACAGAGAGGGGGACAGGTTGGGGGCTCCAGATGTGGAGGGCTCTGGGGCGCTGCAAACTGTCAGGAGGAAGACGAGAGCCCCAGCTATAGGCATTCCCCGCAACAGCACCCCAAAGGGACCCCACCCGGAAATGCTCCCCGGTGCTGTGGATAAAATGAGCGTGCCCGTCAGGGAGCAGGGTGCAGCGCGGGCAGGAAGTGACCATCACCACCGAGGTCACTCAGCGGACATCTAATTGCCAGCTGGGTGAGTCACTCTGTGCCCAGGGTGAGGTCTGGGGGCAGCGGGGCCTCCAATGTGCTGCTTCTAAATGAGGGCCTTGAACGTGGTGGCGTCTACACCCTTTCCGGTTCTAAAATAAAATGACCTTTCTGGAGGCTACGGTGCTGCTGTGCCTTCCCTTAGACAGCGCCGCTCTGTTCACAGGGACCGACAGACCCGGGTCCCGCGTGAGCTTGCCTCGAGAGACAAGAGCCGGCAGGGTGTCCACACAGACGGCCTGCGTCCTGCAGCAAGAGGACGGGACTGTCCTCTGCAGCCCTTCCTCCCACTGCAGGGCCTCCCTTGCCTCTCTGAGCCCCTGAGTCCTCTGTCTATCCAGAAGGCCCACGGTGACCCAGCACTCAGGGCTGCGCCTCACCCGGCTGTGGAGTTCTGGAGACGCCTGGGTGATATTTCAGTGCCAACAGCCACAAGCCAGACACAAAAGGAAATGCAGGATCAGGAATCCTTGAGGTCCTCGGTCTCCGAATGATGGAAAACTGCCATTCCCTCCCCACAAGGCACCCAGGCCAGAGCCCTAACAGTGACCACGCTTGCAGGAAGGTCTTCGCACTTGTGACTTGCAATCTCCGGATGGAATCCTGTAGTGTTACCCAGTGGGGCCCACAGGCAAGGACAGCGCCCTTATGAGCGGCACATGGAGGCAGACCAATGACCCAGAGGGAAGGTGCTCACGGGGAAACTGAGGCAGGGGCTGGCACGGCGTGGCCACCAGCCCAGCAGGCACAGAGGCAGGAAGCACTCTCCCTGGAGACTCTGTTCCCGAAACACCTCCGTTTGGGACTTCTGGCCTCGAGAACAGAAAGCATAAATCTGTGTTTCTAGGTCACCAGGTCTGCGGTCCCTCGTGACAGCAGCTATGGGGCACTAATCTGGGGACTGTAAGAATTAAGTCATTCAACACCTGCAGGCCTGACTTATTTCCTTTTTGCACGGGGCAATGGTGGGCCACAAAACACTGCCTTTCCAAAGGTATTGATGTTTGAAAGCGGGGGGCGTTCCCAGCGACCTGTCTGCTGCTCATTCCTAAGCAGGGCTCGCTCTGCATCAGGGCTGTGCTGCGTGAACCCGTGACCCAGTGCCCGTCCTCCCTGCATGGGCATTCCCTAATTCACTGGGCACTGGGGAACACTGACCACGGGCTGGTAACCACGAAGGCTGTGAGGATGGAACAGAGCATATGTCACGGTGCAGAGGGCCCCTCAGAGGTGACTTCAGCAAGAAGAGGAAAAACGGGGACTTTGGAGCATGCAGAGGGGTGAGCCATGGGACGGGATGGGGCTGCAGGACTGGAAGCAAGGAGAGAGGCAGAGGACGCACCGGGAGAGTGTTCCACACAATCCCTGTCCCCGTGCCTCCTCCCCAGCCCCAGGCCTGCTTGACCTCCTGCCTGTGCTGAATCTCGCTTTGCTTCCCCACTTCCCTCTCGCTGCAGGGACCTCTCTGCCGGGAGGGTCGGGAAGCTGGCCAGCTGCTGAGCTCTGCACCTACACGAGTCTGGTCCACACTGAACAGCAGAGCGCTCTGCCCTGCACCACAAGCTGGGAAATCAAGAAGCAGCTCCACACAATTTCTTCTCAGGGCCAACCCTGAGCTGGCACCGCCACACCCCAGCTGTTCACCTTTAGAGTTGGCTCCATGGTGAGCAAAGCTCTGTGCTGCCTGACCCAATCAGGGCCGTGGGAGAGAACTGAAAGACCCCTCAGGCTGCTTGTGGACTTGAGCCAGAAGGAGGCAGCCGCTCTGGCTACAACCTGCTGTTTGGTCCATCAGACAGAGATGTGGCCAATGGTGAGACCCATGACCAGCAACTGCATCGATGACTGCAGCTGAACAGCAAGGTTCCACTGGGGAAGGTTGACAGGATTCCGCTTTCAAAGCAACCCTCAGAAATCATTTCGCATTGTCTCAGTTTTGGGTGAAGGGCAAAAAGCTTAACGGGACAGGGCGTGCATGTGTATTTTGGCACGTTCTCCACACCCACCCCCAGGTTAAGGCCAGCATTTTTCATGGTGGGTAACTTCACCCAAAGGTTGATAAATAGTCCCTAGTAATAGTGTCATCAATAATAATGTAATTTATTAACTTCAGACACAGAGAAGTTACCTATCTCTGATTTCTCACACGTGTGTTGGTACTTACTCAAAGCAATGTTTGGCCAGGCACGGTGGTGCATGCCTGTACAGTAAGTCCCCAGTTCACAAACAAGTTCTGTTCTAGGAGAATATTTGTGAGTTGGATTGGTTTGTGTCCAACAAAGTGAGTCTTATACAGTATACCCGTGAAAGTTCGTGATTTGAATGTTTATAAATTGGGGACTTACTGTGTAGTGGATTGATAACTGGTGGTCAACTTGTAACCCCCAGCTGAACTGAGTAAGCGTGGTGCTGGGTGTGCGAGGCCCACCTAGGAACTGTTGCCAGCAGTGTAAGAGGCAGACCTAGAGAAGAAGCGAGGCTTTTGGGAACTGGTAGAAGCTGTAAGGAGCTGTTGGTTCTCTTGGAGGAGCTCTTCGTGCTGGCTTTCCTGATGAACTTGGCTGTTTTTATTCTCCAAGGAGCTCAGGACCTTGTTGGCACTGAGAATAGCTTCAATTCACTTTCGGGGAGCTCTGGTCCTCACTTTGAGCATTGCTTCCTGGCTCCAGAGGGGAAGACGGTTCACTGCCAGTCTCCTGGAGAATCTTACTGCATTGGCTTTCTTGATGGGAACTTGGCCATCTTGATCATCAGAGGAGCTCGGGACTGTTGCATCGCTTCCTGGCTCCAGTGCAGATCCCTCAGCCTGCTAGCACAGAACCTTCATCCCGCTGGCACAGACTTTCTAGATTCCACCACTGACCTTTGGGCCTTCCCAGCGTAGATCTGTGAAACAGGCCTGCATGAGATATTGTCATGGGCTCTGGGCCTCCAGTTGGACTCATAAGAGGCACTGTTATGAACTCTAGGTCTTCAGCTGGACTCATGCAGGATACTTCCATGGGATCCAGACCCTTGGCTAGATTCCTTGGTCTTAGTGTGTGGATAGATTTCCTGCACACTCTTGTATGTGATTCTTTAGGTGATTATTATAAATAATCTTGTAAAATGTGTGTCCTGTATTATATTGTTCACCTTGCAAAATAAACCCCAAACCAACACATACTCTAAGGCCAGCACTCAGGAGGCTGAGACAGGAGGGTGATAAACTTCAACCCAGCCTGGGCTACATAGTGAGATCCTGTCTCAAAAACCAAAAACAAAATTGGACTTACATCTGGCTTCTTATTCCTGTCTCCAAATACCACACCACAGATGGACACACACATGCTCACACACAGACACACACACAATGCACATCACATACCAACGCCACACAAGCAACACATGGTCTTCTCACACGCACACATCACACATATGGAAATGCGTGAACCAAGCACACGCATGGTTTTTCTGATGAGTCACCTACTTCCACTTCCAGTGGGCTTTTGCCTCTAGAAGATCACAATTATCCCCTCCCTTGGTACAGTTCAGATTCACCCCTGAAGTCAGCACCTTAGAAAGAAGAAAACCAGAGCAAAACTTTTGCTTTGGCTTTGTTCCCCCTCCCAAGCTCATTATGCATATTAAATTTTTATTGTCAACATTCTTGTTTAGGGGGAAAATCATTGGTTTGGCTTTTTTATAAACTATCAGATGTTTTATAGGCCTTTTAATGGTGTATTTGGTGTGAAATTAATTATCAAAGATTCGCAGAGAGTTTTAAATTAGATTTTCTTTGCTCTTCAAGGCAAACAACTGGTTCTGTTTTTGTCACTAATATAAGGTTCTCATTGCTGCCTTTTTTCCCCTCTACAATGAAATGATAAAACAAATCTTCAACTTATTTTAATGTGCTAATTGGGGGTTATTACAGCTCATTTTATTTACATTGAAATAAAAAAGCACCAATTCATTTTCTTTCACAAACAACATAGAAAGGATTTTAATTGCCTCCTATGCAAACATGTACTTGTAAAGAAAAATGACATATAAAACTAAAGGCCTGAAAAAATTTTTCTGGGCAACAGGCTAAACTGAAACCACGATTTTCTAAGCAGACACCTCCTGTCGAAGCTGGCTTTGCCTTTGGGCTGCTGATCATGAGTACGTTTTTCCAAAAAAGTGAATGTTCACAGGAAATAATCCAGAAGGAGAATCTGATGTAAGGCTGTTTCTAAATATTTACATTGCTGTTCACAGAGTTTGAGGACCAGGTTGTAGGGAGTGGATGAGCACAGCACCATGTAGATTTTACACAAGATGTGGTCCAGTGCCACAGGCCCAGGTCCCTGCCCCCAAAGACGTGCAGATCCGGCATTTAATGCGGCCACGGTGGATAGCCTTCAGTTAGCATTCCTGATCCTTTTATAAATGTGTTCTTGTTGATTTGCTTCCGGTCTTTCAACTCTCAAAATATTCTCTCAGGGCTTTAAACATGTCATAGCTAACTACTGTGTGGGATGACAGATATAGAGACGTATCATTAGAAAATAATTATCAGATAATGCTTCCGTTTCATAGTTCAGATCAAGCAAATGCTTGTTCACAACTGTGCCCCACTGGGCTCCTGGAATTAGCTTTTCTGATGTTGGTCCTATTGTTCTCTCCCTTGCCGCACCTTGGAAGTTGACTTGGCCTCTTAAGGGGTTGAGAGGGGCAGCCTGTTTGCTGTGTGTGTGTGTGCGTGCGTGTGTGTGTGTGTGTGTGTGTGTGTGTGTATGTAAATGGGGCAAAAATAGCAGCAAGCAGGCAGGTGTCCACACACCACCTCCTCCCCTCCCTCTGTCCTCCTCCTCTTCCTCCTCCCTCTCCTCCTCCTCTTCCTCCTCTGCTCTCCCTGACACCCAATGCTTGTGCCTGGGCTGCAGGTGGCTGGTGGCTGGCAGGGAACCCCCAGAGGTTTCTCTTCTGCCTCGGCTGCCAACCAGCCTAGGGCATTTCATTTGCCCTTGCCCTTGGGCCTGTGGCTCCTGCCGCCCCAGGGGCCCTCACGGTGGGGTGGTGGTGGCAGCCAGAGTCCGTCAGCCTGGACACCCATGGGCCGGGCCGGACGGGGGAGGCAGAACAAGACTCAGAGCCCGAGGCCAGGGTGTGCATCCCAGTGAAAACAACTGAAATGAACCGCTAGGCTTTCAGAGGGCTCTGCCCACACTGGGCCGCCAGAGCTCCGGCTGGAACTGGGCTCCCCACCGGGATAAAGCAGCTGCCCAGGAGCCAGAGGAAAGTTTGGCCAAGGAGCCATTCCTATCTGTGCAGAGAAACCTATAGGTTTATAGGGGAAAGAGAAGCCATAGGGCCGCACTTCAGTGAGGACCTCCAATTGGCTCAAGGAGAGGGAAAGCGCCTGGTGCGGGCTCCTGCCGCTTCCGCCCAAACAGGGGCGGGTGTAAACGAACCCCTGCTGGGGCAGGGGCTCTCCCGGCAGCGTTAGCAGTGTCCTCCAGGCCCCCTGCCTTTCTCCTGCACGCCTGGGGTCTCCCGGCCGTGAGACACAGCCCAGCGCACCGTCACCTGATGTCCTCCTTCCCGACAGCTATCCCTACAAACACCCTCGAAGGAGTCACTCTCCTGCCACCCGCAGCCACGGGAACCCAGCTTCTGCCACCTGGAGGGTGGGTCTGCTCCATGTCCGCCCTTGACTCTGCCGCCCCCAACCCCTGGTCTTCCAGATGTGTGTTCAGCAGAATTCAGGGCTTTTCTAAAGTTATCTCTGACATTAAGGCGAAAAAGCCTTCCGTTCCTCCCTGGTCTTTCCGGGGCCCGGGGAACATTCCACACAGCTGGACCCCAGGGTGCCCCGGCCCCAAGCAGGGCCTGCCCTTGCGTCTCCTCCTGACAAAGCCCAGCTGTGTGTGCATCCCAGGCCGGGACGGGGAGAGGGCAGCGCTGCAGGAAGAGAGAAGGAAGGAAGGGAGGGGTTCGGAGCTGATTATTCCGTGGGCGGACGCCTGGGTGAGGGCGGCACGGTCACGGTCAGGGCAGATCTGCGCCGGGCTCTTCCCTCGGCCGCCCTCCGCCTGCCGCACTTGCTGCGGGCTGTTATCTCTTCCCGGAGACGCTGCGTGCTCTTCTTCATCCTATTTTCAGTCCACCGCACGAACAGTGGAGCAAGCAGTAGAAAACCCGGCTCTGGAGCCCTTTGGCCCCGGGTCAGGGGGATGCGAATGCGCCATCCACTCCCCGCTGGCGGGCGGCGGCTCGTGCCCAGCCTGCCGACCTCCCCGACATGCCGGCTTCACGCGCCAGCCCCCAAGTAACCGTAGCTGTGCAAGCCTCCGCGCTGGCCCACCGCTGCGTTACGCCGGGCTCCCGCAAGCCTGCTTCCGTTCTGTCTCATCTCGCTCCTCCCTTGCTGGGTCCTCTGCGGCCGTGGGGGTCCCCAGCCCCACCCTAACCTGGCCCTGTCCCTGTTTCTCAAAGGACTCAGAAGCAGCTCCAACTTGGCTTGTGACGCTCTTTTTCGATTTTTAATTTCCCGTGGTCCGGGGGATTGAGCCCAGGTCCTTCCTCCTGAGCTACATACATCCCCAGCCAGGGGGATTTTTTTTTTTTTTCCTTGTAATTTTGAGACAGAGTCTCACTAAGTTGCAAAGCTGTCCGGGCAGGCTGGGCTCAAATCGGTGACTCTCTTCTCTCAGCCTCGCAGACTGCGGGGACAATGGGCCCACTTCCCCAAGCACGGCTCCTGTGTTGCTCCTACCACCAAGTACCTAAGAGGCATTTTTTTTAAAATGTTGCCTGACTCTCACTCTTTAAGAAATAAACCCCTAAAGTGCTAACAGTCCTCCGGACGTCTTCCGAGCGCTAGGAAGGGGAGGGATCGGCCTTCACCAGAAGCAGCTGGCACAGGGATCCTGCACACGAGGTGGGCGAATTCTGCATGAGGCTCCCTCGGTCCTCTCTGCGCTGGCTGCATGCAGCCTCGGTCACTCCTCACCTGGCTGACGGGAGAGAGGGCAGCGCTCTGGAGCCTGGAGCTGGGGGCCCCAAAGAAGCAAGCCCCGCTCCCTACAGGGACAGCCTTCCCCGTCTCCCTCCTCCCTGCCTCGCTGGGCCTGCTGGCGTCTCAAAGAAGGCCATTTTTCACCGCCTTGGCCAGAGATCTTATTAAGCACATAATGAGCCAGCAGAGGTTACCTTGAGCAGGGACCAGAGACCACCAGCTGTATATCTTCATTTTAAAGCCCCAGCCACAAATGCCAGCTGTACTGAGGCTGTGATTTTCTCCCTAGGACTCGCGAGGAAAAAAGACACTAATGATGCTGCTGGTGCCCGGCCCCGGGAAGCAGGCAGCAAGGTGGAACCGTTTGCTCCCATCCAGGGTGCCAGGCGAGGGGACAGCTTTGTAAGCAGAAGCAGCTGCGCCTCCTGCCAGATGTGAAATTGTCACACTGCTCCTTTTCTTCTTTTCTCCTTCATTTCAGGGACCTCTGGCTATAATTAATTCTTGAATATGGCAATAAATCAAAGCTTTGAACGCCACCAAAAACTTCTCCCCCGCTTCCACACGGCTCTGTGGCGGCTCTAATGTCCTTCTCTCTCACCCCGTGTCAGATGTAACCGCCGGAAACTTGTGCATACGTTCCCGAAACTGATTCCAAAATGAAATCTGTGTGCTATCTGTGGTTTTTGGAGTTAAAAAATAAAAATAGGGCCAGGGATATAGCTCAGCGGCACAAGCACCTGCCTGCCAAGCACAAGGTCCTGAGTTCGATCCCCGGTACCAAAATAAAAATAAAAATAAAAATAAATCCAGAAATAGCATCCATTACCAATCCGGGTCATCTCCTTCTTTATCGGCTGGAGACTTCCCCACAGATAGCACTCTCTCCCTCGCCAGGGCTGGCTCTTCCCTGCCTGGTCCTCGCACCCAGCTGCCCCTGCCTTTCTAAGGCGCACCGCGCCTTTGCCTTGGAAACATTCTCAACGCTTGTCCCATTCACTGTCTGTCTGGCAGCTCGGCCTCCGTCATCGATGAGCAGTAAAAATAATACACGAAAGGCGGGAGGCAGCAGCACGCAAACCTTCTGTATACAAGCCAGGATGAAAGCAGAGGGCCCTCCAGGCTAATCCGGGCTTTCAAAATTGCTACCTCTTTTGTTTCCTCACTGTGCTCCCCCCCATGCTCCCCTATTTAAATCTTTAGCCTCCGCAGTATCAAGCAGGGGAACAAATACACTTGGTTCTCTTAATGAGCTGCTTTCTCTGCATTCATTTTGGAGAAAGAACTCCAGCTGAGGAATGCAGAGAAGAGAAAGCAGACGCTGTTCCCCAGCTGGATGCAACCTGTGACAACTGCTTAGTGCTGAGCTTGGAAGCTCCTGACCTTCTCCCGGTCCCTTCCAGCCTGATATTCGGGGAACAGGCCAGGGAGAGAGAGAGGGGTGACTTTTAAGGGAAGTCCATATGCATTTCAGACAGCGAAGTTCGAGTCTGGCTCCCTTCCCAAAGCTGGGCGGCGTGGATGGGCTTCCTCATCTGTAAAATGGGTCTCTTAATAGCGACTCTCCCCAACACAAGTTGTGTGTGCAAGGATTAAAAGAAACAACTCCTGTAAAACCAGTAGCATCTGCACATTTATTACTTTAAACCTACTTGGAGCCCAGCAGGGGGTTAGAAGTTCTGAGGCAAACGCCCATGCTGAACATGGTTCCTCCAAGGAGTCTTGGTCTCCAACAGAGCTGGCAAGGTCACCTGAGATAACAAAGCGACCATGGTCATCACCACAGGTGATCCCTACTGCTGGCTCCAGGAGTGTGCTTGGCAGGAATTTGGATGAATATTAACAAGGACACTCGGAAGGAGGCAGCTGCCCATGTGGTCTCATTGAGGAGGCATTTTCTCTTCTCTGTATGAAGTGGTTCCTACTCCCAGATGTTGATGTCCTCAGAATGACCATGGGTACACAGGGCTGGCCACCGGCCACTTTAGAGACCTGTACTTGCTAACTTGCTCAGGAGGGGTGGACATGGAAGTCATCAGAGAGCAGCTGCTCCGTGAGTACATGCAAGAGGTCAAACGCCCTGGGACACTTCCAGCTTGCAGCTGCTCAACAATGATCTACATCTTGTTTACCAGGAACAGATATGACAAGAGCATGGGCGGTCCTGGAAGGCATTGGCCTTGGAGGAAGGGTTTGACTCAGAAAGCTATGGGCCACATCCTGCCCCTGCCATCATCAGCTGTGGGACCCTGGGCATGAGACCCCAGCCCCTGCTGGGATCCACCTGCTCCTCCAGAAGTGCTGGAGCAGTAGGCGGGATGGTGCATGGGCTCCTTCTGGCTCTTGAAGGCTGTCACTTCCCTCCTTCAATAACACTTGTTAGGCGCCTCTCCCAGGTGTCCGGCCCTCAAGGGGAAGCGAGATCCTCCCTGCTGTCTCTCAATTACTCACATGATATAATGCAATTAGTTTTCAGCTTGCCATGAATTTGTTTCGTGATTACGGGACAGCTTGAAACAATGCACACATAATGAGCGAGTCTTCCACGAGCACGCATCTCCATCTCCGCCTGGGTGGACGTATTCAGAAGGCAGCTGTGTGAACTGGAAATTAAATGACATCACTCGGGTGAGTTTGGGGCCAAGAACTCTGAGCCGCCCATCTCAGGCCCATTTGCTGCATGGTTTCCTGGAGGGCCCACCAGTGCCGAGAGCACAAGATGAGGGGCAGTCTTGATGATCTGTCTGGACACAGGGGGCAAAGCCTGATTCTGCACCTGACCACACGCCTGCCGGTGCTATTCACAGGAGTCGGGTCGTGCTATCCCAAAACAGGAGGGATGCATGACTCGACTCAGGAAAACAGCAAAAACAGGAGGGTCACTACACCAAAGGAGGATTTTCCAGCCCACCCCTGAAGCAGGACCTAAAACCCCCATGTGAGAGGGACCCTTTGTAGATCTGTTGAAAACGGGCATCCTTATCTCCAAAGATGTAGGAACACAGAGGGGAATCTGAGCAAATGGGCTTTCCCCTGTACTTTATAACCATTTGATCACACACCCTCAATAAAACCATGTACCAAATCACACTTTTCCATGAATGTCCAGTAACGCTTCTCCATGAATGTCCAATCACACTTCTCTATGAATGTCCAGTCGCCCTTCTCCATGAATGTCCAATCAGCTTCTCCATGAATGTCCAATCACGCTTCTCCACAGCTGTCCACTCTTTAGCAAAGCCAGAATAAAAAGAGGATCGCTGTGTGTGCAGTCTCCATTTCCTTGTGAAAGCTCCCATGCCACATCAAAGTTATATTAAATTAAATAGATTAGTTGTACATGGGCCTTGGCCATGGACCTCATGACGGACGAAGAAAAGATACCTCTTCTCCCAGACTCGATTGCACTCTCTCCACCCTCTGCTGTCTGACTCCACCCATCCTACCATCTGGGCAGTTCTGGGCGAAGCTGCCGATGATCTTTATGTCTCCGACCCCAGCACATCTCCCAGCCTTCATCACACTCCCTCCTTCTGTGGTGTGAGATGCACCTGTCTCTCCAGCTCCCAGCTTCCCTGAGCACCAAAGCCATATGGCTGATGCCTCCTTGGCTGAATGTCTCAGATGTACCACAAAGTCCAAGGGGTAAAAACTGGTCAACTTTCCATGACAAAGCCATTTGGGCGAATGGCCCACCATGAGCCCAGGAAACAAGCCCAAGTCCGCATCTTCAGATGGCCCCAGTTGTACCTCTGGATGCCTATTCCATCCATAGAGTCTTCTCTGGCTCCAGTGCTTTACTCTAAATGTCATCGTCCTCCTACAAGTGTCCCTTCCTTGGAGCTCCTCACCCACCCTCATCCACTTCTACCTTCTTCTTTGCAAGAACATTGCAGAAAGGGCAGTGACATAACCACCACCCAGGTCAAGAGCCAAAATTGAGCTAGGGTCATGGAGAGGACCCATGGGGCCTCCTCCCACTTCTGCCACAGCTCCTCCCTCTCCTTTGAAGTCACCATGTCCTAACTTCTTTTGATAGCGATTCTCTTGATTTTATTTATTGCTTTGCCTCCTACACACGCATCCTTGAACCACAGAGTTTAGATTCTGCTCATTATTGATCTTTTCAGCAAAGGGCTTGGACCACATGTGTGCTTTGTGGCTTGCTTCTCTAGCCAATCCTTTACTTGTGAGATTTTTCTGTGCTGATATTCAAGGTTGTTGCTTACTCATTTCTGTGTCAAGTGTTCTGCAATCTGTATGTTCCTTCTACAGCTGATAGGCACTTGGGGCATTGCCAGTTTGCTACTCTAAAAATTCCCTAAGTAGGTCCTGTGTATAAAAAAAATCACCTCCCCACTGGGAAATGACATCTCCTGCTATTGGATATTTACATTTTTACATTCTAATGGGTATGTTCTAGTCTCTCTTATGGGGTTAATTTTTATTTTCCTAATTCATAATGAGGTTGAGTATCTTCATAGATGTTTACTGGCCAATTGGATTTGATCTCTTTAGCATGCCTATATTTTATATATCTTATATTTAATGCTACAGAGGTCATTGATTGATAGATTCTGCAGTTCGTTTTCTCTAAGTCAATTAGCAGAAGTTCTCTCTATCATTTGGTCACTGGCCCTGTATTGATCACACCTGTTTCGACCTCTCCATCCACTCCCTACCTTATCTTCCCACTCTCTGTTTTGGTTAGTATTCATAATTTTAATGTAATCAAATTGATCGATCCTTTGTTTTATTGTTAGTGCTTCTGGCTCCTTGTTAAAAAGTCCTTCCTTACCCTTATAATAATTCTAGATTTATAATGGGGAAAATTATCCCACCTTGTTCTTTAATTGCTTTATCTGTTTATCCTTCCCTCAGATTGTTTGTTGGCTTTTGTCCTTTGTTTATCTCTATGTCGATACAACACTATCTTAACTATTCGAAGATTGAGGGGGTAGATTGTTGGCATAATGGTGCCAGTGAATCACCCCACCACTCATGTGTGCACTTCCACCTTACACTTGCACAATGTCATTTGTTACCTCCAATGAGAGTACTGGAAATATGGGAGAAATACTGCCCATACTTTAAAATTCTCTTTATGCTCTTCCCTGGTAGCATTTCTGCTATGGGTGGATGGCTTGTCCCCCATAGGCTCAGGTGTTGCTGAGTGTGGGGGGAAAAAGACCTTGAAAGGGCAGCCCCCAGAGGGAGGAACTTGTCAGCTGGGGCCAGAATTGACTGTGGGCCCCAGCTCTATTTGGCTTTCTGTCTTGCAGTGTGAAGTACCACAAGTGCAATAAATAATGCACCATGAATTAAGTGCTCCTTCACTAAGTCCTGTGTGATGCAGCCAGGAGAGGCCCCCACAGGGGCTAGTGCCACTTCCAAGACCCAGACACCCACAGCTATGAGCTACACAAACCTTCTCTCTTTATAGTTATCCAGCCTCGTGTATTTCACTATAGTGAAAACATAATTTCCTCTCTTCCTCTGCCCAGGAAGAACACTCAGTAGTAACTACATAAAAAACTATGTGTGTCATTTCTGTCAATGTGCTTATATACCTTCTGCACACACATACACACACATATGTGTAAGTTTAGTTCATTACTATTTTTCGTAGCCTTATGTGTAATTTTCATTTGCATAAATGTGACAATTCTGGACACATAATTCTGTTATTACTTTTCAAAGTCAACCTCATTTTCTGAGCACTATCCAATCATGTACACACAAAACAAAATCATTTTTCTTATGGCTAAATGATAAGACTGTACTGGAATCTGTATGCACACTTCCAATCTTATGAATGTTAGGTTATTTCCCATTTTTGTCACTTGCCAACGGTGTTGCAAAGGAGACCCTCTGCTCATCACCTGATTTCTACCTGCATGACTCTGATCGAGCCTGAAACAGAGAAGCAGGGCTTCTGGGTTTTAGGATTGACCTCAGCTTTACTAATGTCAAACATGCTAAAACGTGATGTCTCAAGTCACACAGCTGCAGGCTATGTCTGGGAGTCCTTGTCTCTCAGCACCTGTGCCCACACTTCATATTTATGCACATTCATACATTTTGTTTTATATTTATTTAGCCTGTAGGCTTGGGTCATAACTTAGCCTAGTAGAGAATTCTAGATCAATTATTATTGCCTTCTGCCCTATGAAAAGTGCCTAATGCCCTAAGACAATTATAGTTTTCTCATCCTCATTGTTATCCCTTCACATATGAGTTTGTTGTTTTTGTAGATAAATTTTAAGTCCTCCTTTGTCAACCTTCCAAAGTTTTTGTTATTATTTTAATTGCATACGTTCATGGAGTACATGATAATTTGATATGTGTGCATGATGTGGACGGCTAGCATTTCTACCTCCTACCACATTTTAAAAAACTTTTAATTAACATGGAATAGTTAGCCATAGTTATGTGGTACATAGAGGTGCAGCAATACTTGTACATGTGTGTACTGGTCAAATCAGCATAACAAACACTTCCATCTCCTTATCAAGACTGTGTTTGGAGACTTAGAGATTTTCTCTTCCAGTTCATAAAATATATTGTCCTAGTTACTTTTCTTTCATTGATGAGACAAAATATCTGACACCCAGTGTTAAAGGGGAAAGGTTTATTTGGCTCACAGTTTGTGGAGGTTTCAGTCCATAATCAGCTGGTTCTAAGGCAGGGTGTCATGGCAGATAGACATCACAGAGGAGAAATAGTTCGTGGCAGGCAGAAGGTAGCAAAGCAACAAGGGGGACAACCACAGCTCTTTCTATCCCTTGTGTGTTATCCAGGTTACTCATGGCAGGGAGCACTCACACCCTTAATCTCAGTGCTCTTGATCCTAACAATGCACCATGAATCAACCCCAGTGTCACACACTCTAGATTCAGCAACCTGTAAAAAACTTCACCTGTGACTACGTGAGACTTTGGTGGGGGGGACATCTAGACATAAGTCACAGCATAAATAATAATCTATTGTGATTAAGGGAGGTCAGGTAGTGGGAACCAAAGCCTTCTGGAGTTTTGTTATACTGCCTCTAGATTTGGATGTTTTATGTTTTCTCCTTCAGTATTTTGTACTTTTCATTGCCCTTTCTTAGGCCTCTTATGGAGTTCCAATCTTCACCACATCTTCGTGTCTCTGTGCAACATTCCAGTTGAATTCCTTCACTCTTAGTTCACTAATGCTCTCTTCAGCTCTATCTAGTTTCCTCTTCAATCTGTCCTTGAATAAATTATTTCCCTCATAACTATCTTTACTGGAGATTCTCTTTGGTTGATTCTCAAATCTGTGGATTCATGCTTTGGACTTTCTGATCTCTCCAGCAGCTTCTAGTTTTCCCTGGTGTCTTAACTCTTTTCCCTCACCTGCTACTCGTGTGCTGGCATTTACCCAACAGGATGAAGCAGCGAGGACATTTCTCACTGCAAATGTTTCCACTGTATTGCCTGAAAACTTCCCACTCATTCTTCACAGGACAGCACTACTCAGATTCTTTCCCTGGAAAATTTTACCAAATTAAAAAAATATCAATTACATACAGTGCCTTCCAGTAAATAGAAGTGAACACTTTCCAATTAATTCTACAAAGCCAGTATCATCTTGATACTGAAAGCCAGAAAAAGACAATGCCAAAAAATTCAGTACCAAGTACAGATTACTGTCCATTATGAGTATAGATTTCAAAATCTTTAACAAAGTAGTATTAGAAAATAGAATTCAATTATGTAGAAGAGAAGTTATACACCATGACCAGATGGAGCTCATTCTAAAGATTCAAGGGTAGGCAATATTTAAAAATTAATCAATGTGCTACATCATTATATGTAAATGGAGAAAATTTCCCTGATCAAACTAATCAATGCAGAAAACACATTTGACAAAATCCAGCATCCATTCATGATTTTAAAAAATCTTAGACTAATAAAAATATAAGGGAAATCCCTTTATTTGATAAAGAGCAACTCAAACAAAAACTTCTACCTTATATTGAATAGTGAGAAACTGGACACTTTCCTCCTTAGAATGGGAACAAGGAAGGGTGTCCTCTCTTGAAGCTCTTCTGTTGTATAGTGTTGGAAGTTCTTGCCAGGGAAATGAGTCACAGAAAGAGATAGAAGGCACACTACCTGGAAATAAATAAATAAATAAATAATAATAATAGTAATAAAAACTGTCCCTATTTGCAGGTAACATGGTTGTCTGCAGTGAACATCCTAAGGAACTGTGGTGGATTGACAAGTGGAGGCCAACTTGTAATACCCAGCTGAACTGAATCAGCATGGTGCTGGGTATGGGAGGCCCACCTGAGGACTGTTGCTAACAAAATAAAAAGGAGAACAAAAGAAGAGGAAGAAGGAGGAGGAGCAGGAGGGGGAGAAGGGGGAGGCAGAGGAGAAGGAGAAAAGGAGGAGGAGGAGAAGCTGTTGGGAGCTTGTCATGCTGGCTTTCCTGATATGAATTTGGCTGTTCTCATTGTAAGAGGAGTTCGGGACCTTGTTGTCTCTGAGAATGGCTAAGGTTCACTTTGAGCTCTTGTCCTTACTTTGAGCATGGCTTCCTGGACCCAGAGGGGAAGATGGTGCACTGTTCAATGTCCTGGAGCAGTTGGTCATGCCAGCTTTCCTGATATTGTCTCAGCTGCTCTCATCATGGGAGGAGCTCGGGACCTCACTGCTCCTGAGGATGGCTGTGGTACTTTTTGGGGAAGCTCTGGTTCTTAAAGTGTCACTTCCTGGCTCCAGTGCAGATCTCTCAGCCTGTTGGCACAGACCCTTCATCTCACTGGAATGGACTTTCTAGCTTCCTCCACTGACCTTTGGGCCTTCCCAGTGCAGATTCATGATACAGACCTGCATGAGACATTGTTGTGGGCTCTAGACTTCCAGTTGGATTTGTTGGGGGCATTGTTATGGACTCTAGGTCTTCTGCTGGACTCATGTAGGACATTGTCATGGGATCCAGGCCCTCAGCCGGATTCTTTGGGTCTTTAGTGTGTGGACAGATTTCCTGCACATTTTTATATTTGAGTCTTTGGGTGACTATTATGAAATAATCCTATAAATTATGTCTCCTGTGTTAAATTGTTTTCCTTGTAAACCGTGAGTACAACAGGAACCTGTGAATAATCCTAAGGAAAATTCTAAAAAGCAATGAGTGAGTGGATTCAGCAAGATTGCTGGATACTAAGTAAACATACAAACATCAGTGAATACAGGAACACTGATATTTAAAATGCATTTTAACTTATAATCACTTAAAAATAATCACTTAAAAATCAGTAGGATTTATATATATACTGAAAATTACAAATTATTGATGGGAGAAATGGAAGCTCTTGGTACATGGAGACATAATATACCCATGAATTGAAAGATTGAACATAGTAAATTTGTCAATTTTCCCTCCACTGACATACAAGTTTAATACAAATTGTGTTGAAATCTCAGCAAGATTTTGTGGATATACACAAGATTATCCTAAAGATCATAAAGGAGCTAGAATAACTAAAACATTGTGAAAAAGAAAAGATAAAGCCTGTCCAATTTCAAGCATTATATAGCTATTGTCATCTATCATGTGGGTACTGCCAGAGAAGTAGACACAAAGATGATGGAACAGAACCGAGAATTCAGAAATAAACCCACGTAAATATTTCCAAGTGGTTTTTGAAAAATATGCACAAATAATTCAAGAGAAGTGTTGTCCACAAGTGTCTGAGTTGCACGCTCACCCCAAACCAGAACTCAGTGATTGACATTTGCTGTTTTAGTAAATAAGAACAGTTTGACCTGTGCTTGTGCACCGTCCTGCCCAGGAGTCTGTGTGTTTCAGGCATGTCTCAGGGTTCATGTTGGCCCTGTGCTGAGCCCTCTGCTTCAGGCTTCTCTAGCCAACACCATGGGGATCTCCTCTCCAGGGTCTTTGACCACCTTCCACAACATTACCTGACTTTAGACCCAGGAAACCCCTGAATTCCTAGCCATAGGATTCTCTGGTGTCCACTGGGATGGGAAACCCCCTAAAAATTAGTAGCACCCTCTTCATGTTGACCACCAGATGCACCAAAGCTAGCACTCTACCTGTATCCCCTGGCCAATGGGATTGGGGAGGTGGCCGGGTGCTCCCCTGTTCATGCCTGAGCAGAGGTTCTAGCCCACACCCATGAGGCCTCTCTGAAGGTTCTACCCGGTCATGTTTGCCAGAAAAAACACAGGGTATTCAGTTAAGTTCAAATATCAGATAAGTAATTAATAACTTTTGGCATACCCTCCAAATTATGGGGCACATAGTTACACTAAAATGTTGTTTGTTGTTTATCTGAAATTCAGACCTCACTGGACATTCTGCTTTTTTTTTTTTTTTTCCTAATCCTGGCAATGACCTGCTCAGAGAGGAGCCAAACCTACATGACCTGTGCAGGCTTCCCTTTTCCCTGTTACCCTTCCCTGGTCCGCTCTCCTTCTTCCTGGAATCACAAAAGAGTTAAGCCTTTGTCTCAGGCTGAGACTCAATCTCAATGTCTTCGAAGAAAAGAGTGCTATTTCTAAAAGGTCAAGCCAAAACTTAAGCAAACCCTTCTTAACCCAAATATGCAGCCAGTTCTGGGTGTTGACACTGATCTGGTCACTGTGGTCTAAGCTAAGGGTGTGCTCCCTACCCGCTCCAGAGCCCTCAATTTCCCTCTGAATCTCTCTTCCACCTTTTGAAGTCAGAAGGGATATTAACTAAGACTAGTACTTAAGTATAAGCCTTTAAAAAGTAGTTTGACCTGGTTAAGTCACCTGTGCTCTACTTTGGCAAAATGTTTTTGAAGTCCCGAGCTCCAGGGCAATAAACCTTTCTTTTCAAAATGCTGTGAAAAGCCCACAGAGGAGGAGGTAATAAGGCAGCATCTCTCCTGTGGGCTGGTTTCAGCTTCCGGAGCTTTACTTACTAGTGAAGGACTGAGATGTGTGCTTACATAATACACCAGTTACTCAGAAGGCTTCATTCAGACAGAGGAGTTTATCTGAGACTCTCCTGGGGCACGCCAGCCTTCAAGTACCTGTTTCAGAGGAGGAATCTGCAAAGCTTTGGTGGGGATGGAGGGTTGTCACAGGGATTTTTCCCAAACTATGCAATAAAGGAAGGTAGAGAAGAAATTAGAGCCTTTGGTAAGGAGCAGGATGGTCAGTCCTTGGGGCGTGTGTGCCATGTGTGTTCTGTGGTCCTTTGTTTTGGATACCTCAGAAACACAAAGTTCCTGAGGCCATTTTGACTGCACATCCAGCATCTTTCGCAGTATTCTGTTTAGACAGACTCTTTGTTGTGTCCATCAGTTTTCCATCCCTGTAGCAAATACTGGAGACGGTTGATGTCAAAGAGGAAAGGTTCATCTGGCTCTCAGGCTGCAGGTGTGCTGTTTGGGCACAGCACGGTGGGAACACCTGGCAAAGTGAAATGACTCACACCTTGGTGGGGAAGCGACCGGAGACAGAGGCAGGGGCCGGGGCCCCACTGTTCCCTTCGAGGACACACCCTCAGGACCTGAAGTCCACTATTGCTTTCCCCTTGAGGTTTCCCCTCCCTAGTGCCACCCTGGCAACCAAGACTATGCCAATAGACTCTGGGGACACTTTGGATCCAGACTGCAGCGACACTGTGCCCACCCAGCTGGGGTGTTGGGGAACTCAAAGTGTTTTACCTCAGTGCAATTAGTTCTGAAGCCGAGTGATGGGGAGGCACTTCCAGCCCTCACTGAACATGAGCTGGCTCACTCAGAACCCAGTCTGTACCCCGGAGGCCTCTGGCATCTCCAAGTGTATCCAAGAAACAGGTGAGTGAATGCCAGGGACACCAGGTGGTTCTGCCCTCTGCTCCTGGTTCACACGCAGTCTTGGATCAGGCTCCCGAGGCTGGGGCCCATGACGCTGCGTCTGGATAACCCCTTGGAGGGTTTTGTGCAGCCTACAGTTTGAATTGGGTGTGGTGGTGCACACTATAATCTCCAGCATTCTGAGAGGCTGAGGCAAGAAGATTGTAGGCTTGAGCCCAGCCTGGGCAATTTAGTGACTTGGCAAGACCCTGTCTCAAAACAAAATATAAAAGAGGGCTGGAGAGAGAGAGAGAGAGACAGACAGACAGACAGACAGACAAAGCCTTCTTGCTTGTCTCTGTCTTCCGGCAGTGAAACATCCCGTTCCCTAGCACCATTGCTCTGGCTCCTCTTGCCTGAGCGTGTTTGCATGCACGCGCCTGATGAGCAGCTTCCTCCCCTCAAGCTCGCTCCCCAGCTCCACCCCAGGTCTGCCCTGCCCCTCAGCTTCACTGAGGGTGATGCTGCCCCTGTCCAACACATCCCTCCCTTGTCGAGTCCCTGGCTGAAGCTTCAATGTCACCCCCCGCCCCACCCCCCCAGGACCGGCAGCAGGATCAACACAGGAGCAGAGCTGGGAGCCAGCACTCTGCATCGTGAGCATTTGCAGCCTCTGCATCACTGCAGCTGCTTCTTTTTATATCCTTGTTGCCCGAGTCCTCGGTATCACAGAGAGGCGAGTCACCAGGTGTGCCTCTAAGTAGCAAAATTAGGGATCATTCACTGCTTTAGTGGTGCCAATTAGCCTCCCAGTATGAGCATCAAGATTTTTTCTAATTAAGGCAGGAACAGTTTCTCAGTCTATAATAATCTCATTTAAAGTGTGTCCAAAACACTTAACATGCTTTGTTTAGGAACACCATTCCTATGAATTTTTTACACAATGTGAAAACAGATTCCCAGGACACTGAGTCTCCGGCTGGTTGTTCACCAGAGAAGCACACAGCACTGGTGCAGGATTGCACTCTGCATGACAAGTGGGGTCAAAGGCAGAGGAGGTGACTTCTGGACCCACTGCTGCTCTTTGGAAACTGACTCCTGCATTTCCTTCAGAAGACATTAAGGTACACTCTTGACAAGTAGGAAGTAGGTCTCGATGCCCTAAGGACTCTAACTCCTGTCTACCCTGGAAGCTCCACATTTCCTCTCTTCCTACCTGGGCTGCAAGCCCATCAGACGGGGCATCCACAATGAGGGGGTTCCTCCACCTCAGTTTGCTGGTCCACATGCCAATCATCTCTGGAAACATCCCACAGGCTCACCCAGAAGTGTGTTTCTAACTCCAGTCAAGCTGACCTAGCCTAGTGGAAGGTCACAACACCTAATGATTGCACATTATGAGGTAAGGAATGACATTTCCATGCATGCATGTAACATGTGATGATCAGCTCATGCTCGTTTATCATTTCTTTGTGTTGTAGGATTCAAAATCTTCTGCACTAGCTATTTTGAAATACACAATGGATCATCATCAACC
Source organism: Chinchilla lanigera (assembly GCF_000276665.1). Taxonomy (NCBI): domain Eukaryota; kingdom Metazoa; phylum Chordata; class Mammalia; order Rodentia; family Chinchillidae; genus Chinchilla; species Chinchilla lanigera. The sequence continues at coordinate 7,175,041 of NW_004955486.1, read as the reverse complement.
ATAATTACCTCCTGTGCTGTGGGACAGCAGAAGTTATTTCTTTTACCCAGCTGTACCCATTAACCATCCATCGCCACCCTCTCCTTGTCACACTTCCCAGACTCTAATAACCACTGTCCTGCTCTCTACTTCTGCAAGGTCAGCATCTGAGGTTCTCCATGCAGGTGAGATTGTTCAGTACTTGTTCTGCTTCTGACTTCACTTCATGTACTGTCCTCTGATTCTACTGTGTTGCTCGAGTGTACTTTTCTTTGTCCACTTGTCTGTCAGTGGACATCTAGGTTGGCTTCTTAGCATGACCATTATGAACACTGCTGCAGTAGACAAGAAAGCCTGGACGTTTTTCAACATACTCATTTCCTTTCCTTTGGACATAGACCCGGAAATGGGACGGGCGGATGGTAGTTCCACTTGTAGTTTTTGAGCAACGTCCTTTCTGCTTCCATGATGGCTATGCTAACGTACATTAATGTGTAGGGGTCCCCTTCCCAATCCTCACCAAGAGCAGAGCTCAGTATGCTGCAAGATTCCAGGACTCACTCGAGGCGCTAAGAGGAGGACCTGGTACTGTGGTCTTTGCAGTTCATCCAGCACCAAGGACAGGGCCCGGGCTTGGCAGGAGCCGAGTCAGCAGTTTTTGAACAAGCTCCGTGAATGTATTTTTGAACTCTTTAATTTAAAAAAGGGCTCGCTCTCACACTCAGTGAGACCCTCCGCACAAACCATTCTGACCGCTTTTCTGACTCCGCTATGCTAAAGCCAGCCAGACCCAGACTTTAAAAGACAAGCAAATCTACCCTGCATGCAATAACTATTTCCCACCTCTATAAACCCTATGGAATCCAGGTTCTCATTTTATTATCCATTAGTTCCACCGGTGCACAAATACCCTCCCGGGAAGCTGCCAAGCCAGGAAAGTTATCTTCCTTCGGAGAGGACAGAATGCCCTCATCCTGTGCTCAGTTACTGGGCGGGGCCATAGTGCGTGTGCTGCCATTATCTGTATCCTGTCACATCTACTCCGTCTCTGACCAAGTGGACAAGGACTAGAAGGGCTGCTCTCTACCTCCTGGCCTAGTTACTGATGAGGCAGCGTGCTCCCCGGTAATCAGGAGGAAGGGACGCGAGGAGCCTGGGTGTTGCTCCGCTCCCTGTGAGTCTTCGGAGAATTAAAAGTATCTGGAACCCAGTGCCTCAGATGGTGAGGCCATTATCCACCCAAGCGGTCAGCCACACCGTCCTTGCTATGTTGGGGCCAAGGACTGCGCAGATCTGTGGCAGGTGCTTCGTAGGTGCAGGGTGAGTGGCAGACGAGGCTCCCCCATGCTGAGCAATTAGAAAGGGCATCACCTCCTCTCCTGTCGTTTATGAATATTCCATCAGTGAGAAAATCCAGAGCCCCAGGGAACAACAAAATGAGCTGGCGTGGTAACCAAGCAGCACTTTCTGGAATCCAGGAGAGAAGCCAGAAGCCACTGGCTTGGGCAGTCAGCGCTGATGTCAAGAGAGTCTGCCCTTTGCAGCTTGGAAGACAAATAGGAAAAACTCCAAGATTACAATAAAAATCCCCTTGCAAATAACCACTGAGAGCACTGGCTGGAAAGGATTTGGCTTGTGGCTTCTGGCAGGAGGCAGGAAGAAAGAAAGAGGGGCCCCCCTTGTGCAGGGGAGGGGGTGCAGCCCGAGGGCTGCTGTAGTCATAGGACGCATTATCTCCAGATCCATATGTTCTGTTTTCTGTTTAGAGAGCATTTGCAGCAGCATGCACCGTGCAGCCCCGAGGGAGAGGGTGGCTCTGGGCTCCTGGCCAGTCGGTCCCTCACCTCCCCACAGCAGACACACTGTAGCGTGGTTAGGGCTTTAGGGGTGCTCTGAGCACTCTCGGGATTGCGGGGTGCCTAGGAGGCTGCCCGGCCGGCGGCTTTCTGAAGAAAGGCCCAGCCCCTGCCCGGTGTCCCATCTCCCTCCTGGTGGTGTTCTTCATCACTGTACATTTGCCATGCAGAAGCGCAGTGCCCATCTGGGGGACTGGTGCATGCACAGAACATCTCTTGCCTGTTTTCAACCCCTGAATCCCCTCTTCCTCACCTCTTGCCTTCCCTCAGCCCCTTCCCTTCTTTTTTCTGCCATCTCTGCTTTACTTAACTCCTGTATTTATTTATGTTTGGGGTTTTTCCTATAAGAGGATCTACTCAATATCTATTTTGCTGCACCTGACTTATTTTTTCTTAGCATGATGGTCTCAAGTTTCATCCGTTTTCCTGACAATGGCAAGAATTAATTCTTTGTAGCTGAGTAACACTCCACTGTGTATATGCCACATTTTCCTTATCCCTGCTTCTGCTGGCGGGCATCTGGGTGTTCCCAGAGCTTAGCCACTGAGAGGCGCTTCACCGTAACCATGGTATAAGAAAAGACCCCAAGCCCAGCAGTGTTCACAGAGGCTGCTTACTACCCTGCAGTTCCCCTGAGCCAGGAGGCCCGTGTGGCAGCTGCGTGCTGTCCCAGGCTGTAGTGGGGGTGCCAGCTGGGGCTGTGTTGTCCTCTGCACCTGTCCAGGGAAGGTCACAGCCAGGCTTTCATGGCTGTGTCCCTGCAGGTCCTTGAAGCCTGCCTCGCTGGCCTCAGCTTTGCAAAGCTGGCAGCTGTGAGGGAGTCCCAGACACGGAGACAGAGTGTGACACTGGCAGAAGGGAGCAGCCCCTGACCTCTGCATGTCTTTCAAGTTGAAGGCGAACACAGATCCCTAACACTGCTAGGGAGCTGCTCCCACAAGGCCACCAAAGCCAGGAGCAAAATCACAGGGTCACCCTGTGGTCTGACAGCCACTTCCCTCCGTCCCACACACTGCAGCTCTCAAAGTCAAATACCAGCACCGACCCAATTCCTGAGCGTCCCCATGAGGGGAGCTGGGCGTCTTCCCCCAGTTATTCCTGTCCTCACTGAACACCGGCCGAAGCCCGGTTAGTCTCCCTCATGAGCAAGACTCACCTTCCGGCCCAGCCTCCCTCTTACCTGGCCTTGGCAGCCGAGCATCTGTGTCCTCCGCTGTGCCGCCGGGACTCCTGTTTACCAGCGAGCGCACACTTGGCAGGGAAGGATGCACCCGTGTCCGCCGCTCAGCACAACAGCACAGGGACGTGGGGAGGGCCGTGACCAGAGGAGGCTCCTGCAGAATAGAGCCTTTGTTTCCTCGCAAGTACTGCTTCCGCCTGCCAGCCACCCCCGTGCCACCTCCCTGCCTGTGCTCTCCAAGGTCACTGTCCTCACACGCAAGCAGGAAGGGCACGCCGCCCAAGTGGGCCCTCAGGGTCTGCGGGATTCAGGGGACACAGGACCAGCTGAAGGAGGGAACCTGAGGAAGGCTCTTTGCACAGTGAGGAGCAAGCCAAGCCCCAGGCTCCCCCAAAGAGCATTTCATTCCAGTGTGGACGTGGATGGCTGGGGAGCTGGTTAGTTGCGGCCCACCTGGTCACCAGCTAACCCAGCACAAGGCAAAACTTGATGATGAGCTTGGACTCTGACCCACTGTTATCGAGAACTTCCACCAAAACGCAGCAACATGGCTTTGTCACCATGGCGCCCACAAGCTGATCAGTAGGTCCCTTCTAAGTGCACAGTGTAACTAAATACACTGTTGAAATTTACACAAATTTGTTACAGTGCAGGACACACTGCTGTGAGTCCCCCTAGAGATCATCCCCTTCACTTTGGACACACTTCTCTCACTACTCTTGCCACTTCTGGAAGCAGTTCTGGAAGTGCTTTTTCCTGAGGGTCTTCAGCTGGGCGGTCATGGCTGCCTCAATGTTCCAAATGACTCAAAACTTTGACCTTTTATGGTCATTTTGACTTTGGAGAAGACCCGGAAGTTGCATGGTCCCAGATGTGGTGAAGAAGGCGGAGGAGGACACACGGTAACGTTTTGAGGAGGCTGCCTTTGCGCTGGGTGGCACTTGGCGGCAGCATTCACCACATTTTTTGTCACGCCACATAAAGACACTCATGAAAGAGGACTCCAGAGCTGCTTCAGAAAGAACGATGGGATCTGTGTGTTTGAAGTGAGGGGAAGCATCTCGAGGGGGAGTCACAGCACTACGTCTTTCACTGGAATACATTTGCTTTAATTTAAGCATTCACTGTTTCGGTCACACCTCATATTGAGCACAATTTTAATAGAAGATTGGGCTAAAGAACAAACCCAGGCCATGGGGGATTTCTGTCAATGAGTCCTTTCTGCTTCAGAGAATCTGGTAGCTTCTGACCCTTGAGGACTCTCAGGAGCATGATTTGGGGGGCGCTCTTCCCAAAAGGGCCCCATGGTGTCGGAGTTGGAGTAAGAAAAGATGAACGCAGCCCCCACTCACCCACAGCTCAACACGGTGACAACCACTGGCTTCGGTTATGAAAATGTCACTTCCCGTGTGAGAAAGAAGATTTTCAAAAGATTCAAAAGGCTTTCATCATCATCAGCCAAATCCTATGAAACATCTCAATTACAGCTGCTTCTGCGGTAGCAGCACGAAAGGTCAACTGCATGGAAACAGCCGGAGGATGCAGAGTCCCGCCTGGGTTGGGGCACCCGGGAGCTCTAGCCTCGGCAGTGGGCTTCCCCAAGACCTGGCTCCTCGGGCCCACTCAGTACATTTTTCTTCATCTTCTCAAATCTGGCTTGATTCCACCTTAAATTAATGTTAAACAGCTTTATTAAGGCAAATTGACTCCATCTCAGGGCTCCCCGGGAGCTGGCGGACTCGAGCAGTCTCCAGCGGGCTCCAGTCACTTCCCAAAGCACTTTCTGCTATTTTGAACGCTGAGAACATCAGGGCTGGGGCCGTGAATGCCCCAATGAGTCAGCCACTGCTCCCTTCCGGGAAGTTTAATTGCTCACAGTAGGACTGCTGCTAGCAGGTGCCTTGCGATCCTCCTCCCTTCCCTCCAGAACTGTGAAGGCAGCTCATTATGGAAGGTAAAAATCCTCTCATGGATGCACTTCAGAAGCAAGGCGTACCCTGGCAGCTGCAGGATCCCGGGTAGTCTAGTGACTGCCCCACCTCTCTTCACCTGTGGGACCCAGCGGGACCCAAGGCAGACAGAGGTGCTTTTACTTCCTGAGCAGCTGAACCCCATGCAGGTTGGCAGCGTGGCAGGGGCTGCAGCCTCTCGGGCTCAGCCACACAACCATCGGTGAGCTGGTGAGAAGGTCCCGTGGTCTCTGTGAAATCACACTCTCAGCTCCGGCATCCAAGGGGCCAGGTGGGTCCCATCAGTCTAGCTGGAGATAAAGAGCAGGGTGTGTGTATGTGTATGTGTGTTTCTGGATGGATGAATGTGTGTGTCTGGATACATACGTGTGTGTGTGTGTGTGTGTGTGTGTATGTGTGTGTGTGGTGTCTATGTGGATGCACGACTGGGTAAATGTCCTGAAAACCTGTGTGTTATGCCTGTCTTAGTGGATGGATGGATGGACATGTGAGTGTGTGTGTGTGTGTGTGTGTGTGTGTGTGTGTATGTCTACATGGACCTATGGATGGATGGTTACTTTGTCATACAAATATGTGTCTTTATGTATGAACGGATGAAGATGAACGTGTGTTTGTATGTGAGTGTGAATGGGTGAGTAGAGTGACACACACATGTACACACACACATCCATACTAGCTTTCTACTTTGGTAAGAATCTGCATGTACTAGACCAACACCAGCATGGACAGCAGATCTGCTCAGGGCTCCACCTTCCACCAGTTGCTGCTCTGCAGTGCCTTGCTGAAGGGGAGTGGCCCTGTGATCTCTGCAGGCGTAAGCTCCTCCAGCCCCCCAGATTCCTTAGGAAGCAGCCCAGCTTCATGCACAAGCAGTTCCGAGTCGGGTGTCCCCTGCCCTGGGTGTGGAGCCATTGGAAGAGCTAGCATGAGGGCTGCTCTCACCAGGAAGAGGAGAATCACTTCCGTCTTGAATGCTGCTGAGCTCCAGGTTGCAGAGTTCTAAAGGATGCAACGGCAGAGGGAGTTCATCCTCATGTCCACCCCACAGACCTGGCTGGCTGTCACTTGCTCCTGTGCCCCCATGCTCTCTGTGGTCAGCTGAGGGCTGTCCCCAAAGTGTCACAGGTGGCCCCACTGGCCCACTCCTGAGTCTGCCCATCCCCTGTTCTCCTACCAAGAGATGTTCCCTCCTCCCTCAGCCTCCTGCCCTTGCCTGCTTTGCCCCTGGACCCCTGTGTATGCAACGCGCCTCCCAGAATTGTGAGCAGGCAGTGCTTGTGCGAAGGTCACTCGTGTCCTGTGGGCATCCGGGCACCTGCAGGTGTCTAACTGCAGGCCCCTGGAGGTGGAACCAGCCCAGGGCTGTCTCTGCCCCCAAACACTCCTCCATCCACCTACCACGGACTCTCAGAGCTGCCCTGAGTTCCACAGGGAGGCCCCAGACTGATCAAGACTGTGTGGTCCCCGCATCTATCTCAGGTGAAACTGAGAGAGAGGTCAGCAGGAAGTGTCCTTCAGGAAGCAGGGAAGCCCAGAGCTCGGGCACTGCTCAGGCACCTGATGCCCGAGCCCCGCCCACCCACCTGTTCACCTCCCCATGGGCCGTGGTGGAGCTGTGAGGGCTCGGGTGCCCCTGGCTGGCTGCACGTGAAGAGCTGGACCCCTGGGGACCAGCAAGTCAGAGGGAGCTGGAGTGACTGGAGTCACAGCCAGACTCTTAACTGAGGAGGGAAGGGGGCTTGCAATGGGGGTTTGCCATGGAACCACCCCCACCCAGGAAAGCTGCTAGGACCCCCTGGGGACCCCCTTTTCCAAGCGTGCTGTGTGCACCAGTGTAAAACCGCCCGGCTAGCTCAGCTTCAATTCCTAGCCATTCTAGGCACCACCATGGAGGGCCCACAGCACCATCCTGGAGAGCCGCAGGCCCCTGAGCTGAGGAGGGCAGTGGATTTGGGGGGCTGTTGCCTACAAATTGGGCCACGGTGGGATGCTCCTCATGGCCAAAGGGAGAAGTCTCTTTTATCCTGGGCACTGGGTGTCTGGCAGAGGTTTGTCCTCATAACTTAATTTCTGTTGAAAGTTTCTCATAATCATTGTGTGTGTGTATTTACCACGGTTGTAAGTAGAATGATTTGACTTCCAGAGCCACTTGTCTTCCTTGGAGAGACATAGCCTCACTCTTATGATGAAAATCAATGAGGAGGTTCAAATTAGTGCAAATAAATCCACATCCCTGTGTGCTGCCCCGCGTACCAGGTACATCTCTCTCTGTTAGTCCACTGAGCGGAGGCCAGGGTAGGGACCGCACCAGCTTCATCCCCCCGGAGGCTCCCACCTCCCACCCATGCCTCCCCGGCAGGTGAAACAGACAACCACCGTTCTAGAATTGAAACCCTGCAATGGCTCCCCTGGACCCTGCCAGCTCCCTCCTTGCCATTTAAAACTTCATTTCTCCATGATAAATAATCTAAGTATTTATAACGGATTCTCAGGGGCTCTATTTTCATCCATGTGCTTGTGCCTTAAATCAATAACCAATAACCAATTGCACTCATTGAAGCCTAGTGTCCCAGCTAACAATTCATGTTTCAGGGCTGCACGGCCACCTGCCGTGTGCCTGGAGCACCGAGGACTGGGGCCACCACCATCCCCTCTCCAATTCATTGCCATACCGGAACCAAAATGAGCAATGAGGGCTCATTACCACGTTTATTTCTAAAGCCACAGACTCCATTTCCTATCGCTTTGCTTTATTCACATCTGAAAGAAAGCAAACCATATTTGTACACGAAGGAGAAACTCCTTAGTTGTTTTTAAGTTTCTTTCTTTAAAAAGTAAAGAAAAAACATATAACGGTGTCAAGGGAAAAGGGCTCACCTCTTATTAAGCGAACTGAAATCTCAGTAGCTTGGTGTTGTGTGAGGAATTGTCGGCCCCTTCCCTGGAAGGTCCCTGCCACCCTCTGCCTCAGAACGTGACTGTGGGATGCAGGGTCTTCACCAAAGAAATCAGTTAAGATGAGGCCTTTAGGGTGGTCTGTCACCCAATGCACCTGGGTCCTCGTAAGAAGGGGTGATTTCAGACACAGACAGGCACCAGGGGAAGTTAATGTAAAGACACAAATGACACCACCTACAAGCCAGAAAGAGAGGCCTCAGGAGGGACCAGCCCTGGCACACCTGGCCCTGGGAACTTCCAACCTGTGGGCTGTGGGGTGGGCTTTCTGTCCCTGGAGGCCAGGGAAGGGCACTCTATCAGAGCAGCATGACGGACCAACACACCCGCACAGCCGGTGAGGCCAAGTGCGGGCGTTTTCTCACGGGAACAGTGGCGCAGGCATCGGTATTCACCAGGGTCCGCACACCCGGACTTGTCCCAAGTGCACCAGAAGCCACTGTCCTCCATTCCTCACCAGTCCTGGAAAGGAGGTGTCACTACTGCCCCCAGCTTTGGAGGTAAGGACCCTCATCCAAAGGACAAAAGCCATCCCATTAGTGGGTCAGTACCGGGCTGTCAGAAATGACATGTGTGCTCTAGACCATGAAGCCGTGCTCTGTTGCTTGGAATTCTGAGTTTTGTTCTAAAGGAAAATTGTGTGAGCAGACAGCCTGGCTTCATTAAACTACCTTCAGCCTGGACATGTGTTTTTGCTACTATCTGTCCTTCCCATGCCTCATCCAGGAACAGCAAAAGTGAGTGAGCAGAACAGCGGCACCTCTGGGGGGGTTCATCCTCTGCCCCTCGTGGCCGAACTAACCAGGCTTCCCGGCCACGCAGGGCAGGGGCCCCTTGAGCAGCTCACAGAGAGAGTCAGGACACAGACCAGCCGTGGGACCTACGAGGAGCAGGCCTCTAAGAACCATGAGCTCGGGGCTTCAACAATGCAACAGACAATGGCCATAGTTCAGGCAAGGGGATCACAAGTTCAAGGCCAGCCTAAGTGACATAGAGAGCTGGTCTCAGAAAAATCAAAGACAAGGTCAGGACATCAAATATCACAGACAGAAACCTGGAACAGGGTTCGTGTGTGGGCCAGGATGGGTGGCCCTGACCTGGGACAGCGTGACTGAGATTGCTGGGGAGCCGCCTGCTTGGTGTGGAGGACAGTGGGGAGACAAGGGAAAGGCTCGCTGGCCTGGTGCTGGGCACCACAGTGACACGAGGAACCCCAACGTGGCCAAGGGGGGTGGCACTGGTCCACCTTCTGTGATGGGGGCCATGGGAGGAGGACTGGGAGGCGGACAGCCCATGGGCTCCAGGACCACTCTTGTGAGAGTTACCAGTCAAGTCGGCAGTGTCAATGACAAGGACACGTCCTGTGCAGGGACTGTCCCTGTGCTCCACCACCCACCACTGCCGGCTCTTTCACCATCCTTCAAGCTGAGTATGGCCAGCCCTGACCTGCAGCTTCGACTTAGGATTTTTCTGCTTTGTACTTCCTCCGGTACTATATTTAATAAATCCCATGCGATATCCAGTGCTTCACAGTGGCTGGAAGAAGGGGGCACTTGGGCCAGGACAAATGGCCCTGCGGGGGGTGTGCTCACCGCAAGCTGGTGTTCATGTGCTGAGCACTTTAAGCTGTGCTGTTGTGTAGCTGAGATGCACTGACAGTGTTCTCCTCTTACTTAGGGTCTGTGGGCATGGAACTCCATCCTTGGCTGGGAGTATCGATGATGTCCTTGTACCCATTTTAAAGATGTGGAAGCTGAGGCCAGAGAGTGAAATGATTTTCCCAGTGACACACACCTTATGTTGAGGTACACTGTGAGCCCACATTTCACTCCAGTCCAACACTGGAAGCAAAAATTGCACATCACACTTCTGATTCTGTCTCCTGACTCGAGTCCAGGAAAGGAAGATACCTGATTTGTCCACACAGGGGACTCAGAAAGTTACAATGGTGGACACTTCACTCTCCCAGGTCCAGAGCCAAGCACTGAAAGCTGTGTTTAAAAGAACCCTTCTGATTCGAAGGACACATGGAGCACCTACTAGAGAACATTAGATAGGATGTTTGCAGGGGCAAATAGAACTGTATAGCTATTTTCTCAGCTATGATCTGAAAAATGGAAGAGAGAGGTTCCATCTTTCAGATTACCCAGGCTCGATGTGAGCAGAGAATGCTGGGAAACAGGGAAGTGTCAGCCTCACGTCTGTGACTGCCCAGCAGCGGGCCAGCGCCGTGCTGGGTGAAAACATCAACATTAGGAGGAAGCCACAGTGTTGGGACACTCATGAAAGTAGGGGAGGGTCACACATAACAGACACAGTGAGCTCCGGGTGTGGCACTGCAAGAACAAAGCAACTGGCTTGAAGCCCGGACCATGTACCCCTCAGCCCACAGAGCGTGGGGCTCTGCCTAGAGGCGTGCAGTACCACGTGACGGAACCCCAATGTGCAGAGCTGCGTGCTGTCTGTGGCAGGTGGAAGTCTTCCCTCCCTCTGCAGGACAGCAGATCTCCTGGAGGTGACAGCAGGCCCGGTTCAAAGCTAGGGCCACCAGGCATGCACACGACGTGTTCAGATGTTGGGGTGTGTGTTTGAGGAGGTGTTGCTCCTTGTCCCCATCTCCCCCTCTTTCTCCTGGCTGAAATGGAAGCATCTAGACGTAGGCTTGAGTAGCCCTTGAGGACCACAGCCAGGAGGTGACAGGGACAGGGAGTTTTGATCAGCCCTGCTCGAGCTGGAAAAGGAAATGCACCGGGCAGGTCTTCATCAGCATCCCTTGCTTACTGCAGTGAAGTCAAGAGCCGGGTGCACGGAGAAGACATCTTGCGGTGTGTTGCTGACTTTCCATTTCCACCTTTGGAAGTTCCGCAGTGGCTCTCACACGCACTTATAAAACTGCGTGTCATTTTCCAAAGCTTAAGATGATTTCGAGCAGAAAATGGTTCCCTAGTTTGTCTCCCGAACTAGTCAATAAATCTGACAGATGTCCCTGAATTATAGCTGGTGCGCCGCATCTGCAGCGTAGGGCCGGTTTGGCATCGCTCCTGACAATGAGGGCACGTGTGCTCGGGAAGCCGGGCGGGGAGGGCTTCTCCAGAGCTCTCAGTCACATGTGCGTCTCGCGCCTTCTATGGAGCTCTCCCGTGATGGGCTGTAAAGAGGTAGGTGGAGAGCGTTTTGAGAGGGAATCGCTCCCCAAAGAGGGAAACTCAGTAAGCGGAATTGATGAAGACAATTGAAGGTGCCAGGGGCATGGAAATTGCAAAATGCGTTGGAGCTGTTCCCATAACAAACGCTCTTACCAAGGATAGCTCAGGGGCTCAGCTCGGCTTTGGGGAATCAACTCAAGCAGTCTGAAAGCCTCGGAAACCATCGTCCTTCTCCCGGATTCTGAAGTGCACCCCAGAGAGCAAAGCAGAGCAGACACGGGAGGAAGACAGACCCAGGTCAACCCTGGATGGCCCCCAGCCCCACTCCTAGCTTCTGAGCCTGGCCTCAGCTTTCTTGGGAGAGGGACAGTGGCTGGTGAGGTGCAGCCTTCAGCGTCAAAAGCACAACCCAGGCAAAGGCAGGGAGTGGAAGGAAACAGAGGCTGTCAGTTAGCCAAGCATCACTGTGACAAAATGCCAGACAGATATCAACCGGAAATGAGGAAAGGTTACTTCTGGATTACAGTTTTAGAGCTCTCAGTCCACGGTCTGTTGGCCCTGTTGCCTTGGGCATCGTGGTGGGAGTGCATGGGAGAGGACACTGCTTATTTCATGGAAGTCAAGAAGCAGAGAGGAAGACAGAGAGGGGCTGGGGTCTCAATATCCCCTTCAAGGCATGCCCTGGTGATCCAAATTCCTGCACTGGCTCCACCTCCTAAAGGTCCCACCACCTCCCAACAGCACCAAGGGTGGGACAAGCCTCTAACGCACGACCCCTGGGGACACTCCAGACGTAACCTTTGCAGAGATACAGAGGCCTGTCAGGCAGTGGACATCAGCAGGAATGTGAGTTCAAATGGATGCAGACACACAGCTTAAATACCATATGGGACCTCGCATTTGAGTGAGGCAAAGTACAAACAGAACAATAAAGAACAGGGAGAAGGGGAGAAGGGGAGGATCTCTTGCAACAGGGAAGTGGCCCAAGGGAAAAAGCACCAGAGGTGAGGAGGAGGGGAGGGGAAATAAGCAGAATAAAGACATGCCGTGAGCAGGAACCTCGTAACCTCAATTAATGTAAATGTTAGATGCCCTAACATGAGCTAAGGTTAACAGTATCAGCAAGAATGAAAATGGAGTAGGGAAATTGGAGGAAGTGGGAGGGAAAGGGAAGCAAGGGGAGGGGATTAACAAAAAGGAACAAGCGGTGGTGTGCACATGTGCCCACTGCCCAAGGAGATTGTAAACTTCATGAAATGCAAATGTGCTAATAAAGTAAAAAATTGAAATAAAAAATGGGTGCAGAGGGGAAGATTCTGGAAGCTCTGTACACGTGGAGAAACAGGCAAGAATAGTTCAAGCAATATTCCTGGTCACGGAAACCACTGAAAGGACCACAAGTGAGCTTCCCCAGGGCAGAGGCAAGGGTCACCCTGGGGAATTCTGTGCAGCTGTGAAGATGGAGAGGCACAGACACACAGATCAGCAGGCACGGCTGCCTGGAGGCCAAACAGAGGGCCGGTTACAGAAGATTACACCACGCCGTCTTCAACAGTACTCCTATACTGAGGGTGCAGTGCGTGCCAAGTCCCCTTCCAGGGACAGGGAGGTAGTGGTGAACAGGAGATGGGCTTGCATGCACAGACACACACACACACACACACACACACACACACACACACACAGACTTCAGTAATGTGTGCTAGGAGTGTCCTGCAGGCAGGAAGGCAGACAGCAAGGGCAGCACTGAAGTCCCAGTCCTAACAGCCTCAAGGAGGAAGCAACATGGAGCTGCAACGTGGAGAGGGGAGCATGGATGCCGGAAGAGCAGACCACACAGAGGGGCAGCGGGTGCCAAGTCCCTGTGGAGCGGCACCCAGGGGTGCTGGGAGGATGCAGACAGTCCAACTGGGGAGGAATGTGAATGAGGCAGGAAGCAGCAGAGGTAGAGTCTGGGAGCTCAGGAGGGAGAGGGGGAGGGCAGAGGTCCCAGGGTCACAACGGCAACGCATGCGGCTGTGGTCCCATGACCGCAGAGTTTTTAGCAAAAGAGAGGCTGTGAGCAGCAAGAGAGAAGCCGTGGCAGTTTGTTAAGAGTGCCCAGCGAGAAACAATGGCAGGCGGGCCCGGTCAGAGGCTGCCGATCGGCTCACAGCGTGCAGAACCACGCAGGGTGTTGCTTACGGCCACGGGGGTGTAGCAGCACTGGAGGAGGGCAAGGGAGGAGAAGCTAAGGAAGCAGCCGCCTGCGGGCAAAACATGGGGCAGAGGACAGCGGTGAGCAGAGGCACAGGCAGAGGTGTGGGTGGAGGTCTGTGGATTATGTGCGGGAACTCCTTCCTCTCAATGTCCTTGACATGCTGTATATATATGGAACTCGGTCTTTTGCATGAGAGGCATTTCACAGTCAAAAATGAGAACATCAGTAATTTGGCCAATGCTTTATTAACCCCATGAGTAGCTCTCAAGTCAGTTAACAATTCAGCTTAACTGTTACATTCTACCCCGTGCCAATGTGGCAGCAGAACACAGTTCCTTAAGCCGTAGCTCACCTCCAAACACAAATAACAAAGTCATGATTCTGTCTAAAGTGATGTAGCTACCCCATGTATAACTGAATGCCCTCCCTAAAGTCTCAGTTCCAGCATTACTCAGAAGTCCAGTTTCCTCTGAGACAGAAAGCAAAGTGTTAGCTAGTAATACCTGTAAGAATAAAAAACCAAGTTACTTAATCCCAGGACACACATACATCGGGTAGATATTCCCCACCCAAAAGGGAGGAATAGGGTGGTAGAAAAGGACTAGAGCAAGGTTGAAACCCACGGGCAAACATTAAGTCCTGCAGCTCCATGTCCAGGCTTCGGAACACATGGTGGTGTGATGTGAGTTCCAGAGGCCAGGAGGCCCACTCTAGTGGCCTTGCCAGTTGCAGCCCATATGGCCTCTCTCTAGGGCTGGTTCTGCTCATTCTTCTCACTAGGTATTCCATGTTCTTGGCATGCCCACTGTACCTTCAGCTTTATTCCCACAGCTTCACATACCCACCTCTCAGCCCACAGATCTTGCATTCTGTATGTTTGAAATAATATCACATGGATGATGTTAAGGTCTGTTGCCAGCCCCAACAGAAGTCACACTTCCCCACACAATGGCCTCTGAGTACAGTGAACAGAATTCCAGGGGAACAATTCCCATGTATCCTTTCTTGAGTAGAGGTCGCAGGGGCTTTCTTCTCAAACAAAAGATTTACACTCTTGCAACACTGGGTGTATGATGAGTAGAGTCTTGCTGATTCCTGAGATGCCTTCAGTGGCTTTTTCTTCTCATCCTAGTTCAAAGTACTTGGCATCTTTTTAACGACACTATCCTCTTCAGCAACCACACCTCCTTTGGCCCCATCTGTGTATGTGGTTCTTTATGGGCCCAAATTTATGTTTTTAAATCTTTCTACTCCCTTTTTCTGCTCCCAACTTTCAGTATAAACCAGACTAAAAGCAGCAAGTAATACCCATGCCACAGCCACAGTGTTGAGCTTTATTGAATTGTCCCATCAGGTCAGCTAGCCCACCATCTTTAAATTCAACTTCACACAAAGTCTCTGGACATGGACATAATGTAGGACAAACTTTTGCCAGAATATAACATGCATAGCCTCTAGTAGAATTCCCAAAGAGTCCCCACGCCCAACAAATCATACAAGCCTGGCCTTTACTGTCCACATTCCTATCACTCTTCTGAGCTCCAGTTGGGATCAGTCATCAGGCCCTGTTTACAGAATTTTAGGCTTTCTCTAGACCAATTCTCCAAAATTTTCCAAAATCATCCTGCAAGCCATTTTCAAAGGCTCTTAAACCACAGGATCAGGTGTAGTCTCAACAATGGCCCCACTTCTCTGTTACCAATTTTCTGTGTTGGTCATTGTTTCCACTGATGGTACAGAATATGTGACATCTGCAACTTAAATGACTGAGGTTTAACTTGGCCCATGGTTCAGAGGCTCCAAGGAAGGAACTTCAGGCAGAAAGACATGGTAGAACAAAACTGCTTACTTCATGATGTGCAGAAAGCAGAGCAGAGAATGGTGTCAGAAGGAAGCAGGCAGTAACTAAACACAGACCCCAAGATCATGCCTCCATGATGACACAGTCACCCCCAGAAGTATGCTTTACTAATCCCTTGGGTAGCTCTCAAACCAAAGAGTTCAGACTATCTGTGAGGTGTGAGTGAAACATAAGATGAATGTTTAAATTTTTAAAAAAATTATTATAGCAAAAGACATGTTGCCATTAATCCCCCCTCAAACTACTCCTCCTCAGTTCAAACACACTGGTGCCGTCCATCAGGCCACTTTCTGAAGCAGTTCCAGAAGGCCTCGTGTGAGTGACTTTAGTTGTGGGGTCATAGCTGCTTTAATTATCTTTTCATGGTTATTTTAACTTTGGGGAAGTACCAGAAATTGCATGGTGCCAGATCCAGTGAATGAGGTAAATGATGCCACAATGCAAGGTGTTTATTTGACAGAAATTGCTATGAACATTTTGAATTGATTCAGAACATTGAGTCTGCCACATAAGAAACACTCATGAAAGGAGACTTCCAGAGGTACTTTAGAAAATACCAGGATGGGATAGGTATCTATGAAGTGAGGGGAGTGATTCTGATGGAGATTAATGGCAATGTGTCTTTTACTGCAATAATTTTTTTAAAAATTAAAACATTCACCACCTATTTTGGTCATATATCATAGCATAACGGTCACACAGGCCCAGCCAGCAAGCAGTTGTCCTTTCTCACACTGGAAGCCCATGGGAACACCTGTCAATCACCACATCCTGGCAAATCCTGGGGCAGAAATGTCAAGACTAAGCTTCTACAGGGATGGGGAAGGAGTTTTAGGATGTCAGGACTGCTTTACCAGAGTGCCTTAGTCTGACAACCACGTCGCCCACAGTTCTCAAGTCTGCAGGTCCAAGATCAAGGCTCCAGCAGATCCAGTGTCTTGAGAAGTCTCAGTTTTCATAGATGGCTCCTTCTAGCTGTGTCCTCACAAGACAGAAGGGGAGAACAAGCTGTCTCTTTCATGAGCATGACCCCATGACCTTAACCTGAAAGGCCACCCTCCCCATATCATCACCTTGGGTGTTAGGATTTCAACATGTGGATTTTGCAGTGGAAACATTCTGAACACAATGAGGTTTGTCAAGAGATGGGTCTTGTAAGGAATACTTAAGAATTACCAAGAAAAGGCACAACCAGATTCAAACTTCAGTGAATGCTTTCTGGATTCTGCTAACACGGTAAAAAAAATGTTTTTTGTGCTTTTTGGAGTTAAGGTAAAGGACTGGTGTGGCATCCAGTGCAGCTATTGAAGCTCCCAGGAGGAAGGATGGGGGAGATGGAGAAATAAAGATAAGAGTCCAAATACAGAAAGCTGAGGTCAGGCGGAGCCCTCTCTCTGGACGGGAGGAAAGGAACTGCTCAGCCCCTGCAGCCCATTTATTTAAACATCGGGCAGATCGACGTCAGGTGACACACCTCTACCTAGCAACCAGTTTGTGTGGCAGCTCTGATTTCCCTCTTGTTCTCAGAGCTGGAGCAGCTTGTTCACGTGGCTCAACTCAGCCGCTCTTTGTTCTCAAGACCAGCCTTCTTCCAGCCCCACGCCTGAGATCTCCAGTTTCAGCCACTCCCCACAGACTGGATGTGAGGCTGGATAAGGTTGGTAGATACTGCCCGCACTTTATACAATTGGCATCAGAATCTGGCCCCTGCATCTGGGGGAAAACAATCTGTGCTTCAAAGTATGGATACGTTGATAATCGAGGCAGCATGGAGAGATATTTTGCAGGGTTTGAAATTCCCTCGGTCCTCACTATCGTTGCTTCTTTTATAATTTAAGCCAATAAGTGATTGTTTCTCCTGATCCCAGACCCCCTCTGAACGGAAAAGAGGAGTAGCTATAAATATAATTTGATAAAAGGTGTCAAATTTTAATAAAAACAGATGTCACCAACTTTCAAGTGCTTTCATTTCTGCATCCCTGGGACTTGTTCCAATTTTATAATGTTGTCAACTCCGAAATGAATTACTTTATGTAAAATAAAGTGAGATGCTTGGAGCATTCTAAGGCATGGTCCTGACTGGGGAATTTACCCCATAGCAAAGAGCTGCTTGGTCAGGGAGATTCCACAATACGTGGCCTTGGTCCACACAATCTTTTCAGAAAAATCAACTCAACTCAGGGATCTTTTGTCTTCATTTTGCAGCAAGAAGGGATTTTCTTGGCAAAACCATCCCAAATATTTACTACAAAACACTACGGGTTCATCAGGGTTTGCTGTCACAGGTCCTAACCCAGTTCCCACTTTCCCCTCCTTCTGAAGATGCCAAAAATAATCTTGCTAGTGAATAAAATGCAGTTTGGAAACTGCATCATGTAGACTGGAGGGGGCATCAGAGAGAAAGAGCATGTCTGGACCTTCTTAGATTTCGTATTCTGTCTTATTCAGGTGCCTGTCCGTGACAGAGTCCAGTGGGACCAGGATAGCTCAAAGCTGAGAGTCAGGTGACACAGATCTGAATGTTGAACAAAGCACATCCAACCTGGGTGGACTTGGTCCAGCTACATAGCCTGGCTGAATCCCTTTCTCTTCTCCAGGGACAGCCCTCCGGAGGTCCTGTGTCCCACCTCGGTGATGGGAAGATCTGGATGCACTTCAAGCCTCAGAGGTGCCACAGGGAGTCACTGGGCACAGAGAGGGGCAGATGTGAGCGCTGAGTGACCACACCACCTGTGGATGGGCGCTGTGAGCTCAGCGCTGCCCCCAGCGCCCTGGCTCCGTGCACTCCGACCGTCAGTGCCAGCTCTTGCCTCCCCCTCCTGCACACGTGGTTCACTTCACTTCCTCAATTTTCTTTCCGTCAAGGAGAGGCAGGCTACTGAGTCTCCTGGCATCCTGCCCTGGGTACTCTCACTCTCCTGGCAGAAACTGTCTTTGTCTTTCTTTCCTGTTCTTTCTTTAAGAGCTTTCTCCTCTGCGGTCTCTCTGCATCATTTTATTTTACAGATTTTTTTTAAAAATCTGTTTCTAGAATGCATGCTCACCATTCTTTTGTCTATTTCTATGTAACAGCACACGTATGCGTGTATGCAGAATTGCTTGCATGACTCTCATGCTGTTTTTGTATAAAGGTGTCGTCTTTCTAAATGTTTATTCACAGCAGCCCCCAGCACACAGGTGAGGGACACAGGCCCACAACCCAGTGTGCATCAGCCCAGGCCATTGGTGCTGGTGAGACTGGAGTGGGCCTCGGGTTCTGCAGCGAACAGGCTCCTGGACCCCACAGGCGACGACATCCGTGGATGCTCACAGCTCTGTGTAGAGTCTGCATGTCACCTACCCACATCCTCTCATTTGTGCTCTGTCCTCTCTAGGTGACCTGTAACACCTGACTAATGCAGTCAGTGTCACACCATCCATTGTGTTCAAGGAATAGGCAAGCAGAAGAGTCCAGTTACGCTCAGTACAGATGGATACATAATTGGACACAGAACACTTGGATAAGCAGGGTCAGCTCCATGTGTGTGCACATGTGCGTGTGCATGTGTGTACATGTGCACATGTGTGTGTGCACGTGTGCACGTGCCTATCTAACACAAGCATGACCACCAGTAACCTTTGCAGTGCATTTATCCTGCCCAGCACTGCTGCAAGTACTCTCCCATGTCATCCTCAGGCTCTGGGCAGTTGCCATTGATAAATAACATCTCCATTTCTACAGGAGAAGAATCTCAGAAACAGAGTTTAGGCCTTGGCCAAGGTCACAGCAAGTGAGATCCAAACCCATGTGGGAAGTGAGGACACAGAATCCATTCTGGGAGGAGTCTCTTGGTCAATTATTTTGCAGAATAAGGTTCTATGACACACACTTTTCTGAATCTTTTTTCTTTCTGTGAAATAATACACTATCCAAATCCATCTAAGGCAGCTCATTGTTTTTAATGGCTGCATGGTATTCCACACCATCAATATTTCACACTAGAATCAGTACACATCCTTATTTTAGGGACATTCCCTTTAAGATTTTTTTGTCCCTACTACAATTCCACTGGGAAAAAAATCAGGTGCATAGCCTTAAGTAATGAGTTTTCTTTTCTACTGGAACATTTTCTATTAAAAATATGACTGTGAAGTGCTGGGTGTGTCTACACATACCTATAATCCTAGCTATCTGGGAGGCCCAGGTAGGAGGACTATAAATGTAACCCCAGCCTGAGCAACTAAGTGACTTAACGAGGTCTTATTTCAAAATTTAAAAAAGTAATTAAAAGGGGCTGGTGATGTAGCCCAGTGTAAAGGCCCAGAGTTTGATCCCCAGTACCAAGAAAGAAGTACAAGACTGACTTCAGAAGGGGGCCAGGAAATCGAGCTGAACAATTTCGGAAGAAGGAGAAAATTGGGGAAGCTGCCAAAGCGCTTTGTAATGGAGCCTAACAAGGTCACAGCTGAGGTCCGTCTGATGCGTGGAGAACGGAGCATCCCCATAAGCCACTGAAGGTATCCGAATAAAAGACGTTATTGCACTACCATTGGAATACCGCAGCTTACTCCTGGGCCCTGGGGAACCTTTAAACCAATCAGGAAGGCAAGTCTCAGTGGGTGCCCTGATACCTGTCCCCTCCCTGTGCGCAAGAGCTGATGTCACTGACCCCTACCCCCACCCTGACACCGCTGTGCATGCCACCACATCACAAAGCACAGGACCGGGCAGACGCACTGAGTTCTGAAGCCATGGCACAAAAGGAAGAGACCTGGGGACCAGCTTCTCTTTGAGGGAGATGAGACGCTTCCAAACACGTGCCAGTGAGTTGTGTCTGCCCGTCAGGAAGACAGCAAACCTCTGCAACAGAGCAAGGCTCTTACTCACCAAAGGGAAACATGCTTGCTTTTCTTTTTAAATCCACCAGGACAATTTTTCCTCAGTGTGTGAAAAGACCCGAAAAGACAGAGGCGAAAAGACACGAAAGGTTCCTAAGAGGACATCGGGTAGGGGTTAGCAACCATTCATAATACCAACTTAAAATGAAATGTAAATAGAACAAACAAGTCAGACATGAGAGAAGTTATTCAAACAGCATCCAACATCATTCTGAGGAGTGAATCGCTACAGCGGTAACTATTAAAGTCAGAAAGCAGGCAGGGCAGTTGTATGACTATTTTACTCACCTTTCTTTTCAAGGTTCAGGGAATGTGGTTAGATGAGAGAAATTTTATAATCAGGATAAGGAGAAAATAAGGCTTGCTTTCTCCACGATGTGACTGTATACCTAGAAAACCTGGAGACTCCAGGAAAAAACACTATTATTATTGAGAAATGTTATTAGATGAGCAACAAATGATCACAGAAATTAGTAGTTTTTCCTTGTCTTACAAGTAATTTTAGTCGCTGTAATCAGGACCTGCTTTGCATTGAGCTGTCCCAATTTGTTTATCGGGACTGAGTATGTGCATCCCTTATGTGAGTTTAAGATGAGAGCCCAAGGCCCGAGGCCAAGGCCCTGAGCAGGCGCAGGCCCAGGACCGCTCCCTGCAGTGTCAACCCAGAATCACAGGTCCTCCTCCAATCCAACCTGTGCTGCTTCCCCCCACCCCAGAGCAGAAGTGGGAGACCTTAGCTCAGACAGACAGGCGCTATGTACAGACTCTATGTACAGGACCTATGGACGTCTTCCCACTTGGCATGTTTTTGTGCATGACACTCACAATCACATTGACACACAAATACACTCTGACGTTGCGTGATGGACCTGCAGTTTCTAAATGGCCTTTCTGTCTCATGCTCTGCTGACAGCCAGTTTTCTGTGGCTGACACAAAATATCTGAGACAGGCAACTGAAGAGGAGGAGAGGTTCACTTTGGCTCCCGGTTTCGGAGGTTTGAGGGTATGGTCTCATCTCACTCTGTTTTTCCTGGGCCTGTCCTGAGATAGAACATCGTGGTGGAGAGAGGGTGGTGGGGTAAGCTGCTTGCCTCGTGGGCATCAGGACAGAGAAGAGAAAGGGGGTGGGGACAAAGTGTCCACTCCAAGGGCACATCCCAGGGACTTACTCCCTCTCGTGAGGCCCACCGCCTAAAGTGTCCATCTTATTCCGGTACCCCATTAAGCTACAAATCCAGGAATGGACTGATCCGTGGATGAGCTCAGAGCCCTGGAGATTCAGTAAGCCCCCAAGGTCCCTCTTGACCACTGCCACCTTGGGGCCCACGCCTTGAGCACCCCCACTCTGGGGCAGATTTTGGATGCAAACCCTGACACGCACTGACGCTCCTGGCCCTGTGCCCCACCCTGCTGCCCATCACTGTCCCTGCCCCACCCCAGGCTGGCCTCCACCCACAGGCAACCACCGTCTCTTTCATGGTGACCACATTCACATGCACACCAAAATCTTCATCATTATTTTCTACAGTGGGTCCTCTGTGTAACTCATTCACTCCTGCCATTAGCCTAGCATTTCCTGCCTTGCTTTGTATGCCTGTGCCCTTTACCCTTCCCTGTGTCCTTTCTTGGGAGACATCAGGTTTCTGGCACCTTGGAACACAGCTGCAGAGGTGCTGATTATCTACGTGAAACCTCAGGCACTGACATCGGTATTTTTATGTGAAAGGAAGGAATATATACATTTAAATTGTTTTTACTTACTTCCTCTTTGTTTCTATGTCATTGTTTTCAACATGATCAGTTGGGACCTAAACAAAAGTAAAACACCTAAGAATGAAAGTGATAGAATTTCTAATCATTCATGTTTCTGAGAAAGTCATTACCTTCTTTCTGCATTCAAAGCAGACTCCGGTTTGACGGGACAGCTCGGCATCTTGGGGCTATAAGGGACCATGTAGGTTCACAAACAGATGGAAGGCCTGACCTTGAACTCTCCTTGAGCCTCACCAAATGCCCACACATGCATGGGAGCTCTGTGCTCAAGGGCACGGGGAAAGCTATCTACATAGGCATTTTTATGTGAAAGGAAGGAATATATATTTTTAATTTTAATCTGTGTTGCCAAATGCTTTCCAAAGGGCTGTAAAATTGTACATCCCCACCACAAACTTACGACTCTGTTCTGCGGAGAGTCTTGCCAACGGTAAGTGTTAAAGTTCTCCTTAATTTTTATGGTCTGCTTGTTGTACAGAGACGCCTCATTTTAGGTTCAAATTGCATTTCTCTGACTGCTAACGAGTGAGAGTGTTCTTCCCCATTTGCTAATCACTTGCATTTCTCACTGCCTCCCGATAAAGTTGGCTCGCTTTCCGTCTGCTATCTTTCTTTTACTTTTCGGATGTTACAGACATTTGCGGTACAGATGTTAACCTTTGCCTGCCATATGCACTGCGAATACTTTGGAAATCTCTCTGTGCTTTTAGTTTCGATTCTTGGTCATCAGAAATGTTTCTTTTGATTGCATTGAATGTATATTTTTATCTTGAAGCTCTGGGGTTTCTGGCCTTGTTTAAGAAATTCTTCCTTCGAGGTGTTTTGTATTTTTGCAGATGTCTTGAGCACATTTGGAAGCTTACTTTATGTGCTACGGGACAGCAGCTCAGCTTTATGTTCTCCCAGAAAGATGGCCAGTTGCCCTCACACAATCGGGCAGTCCATCTGCTCCATTCCCAGGGAAGTAAAATGTTCCTGCATCCAGACATATGTGGGGATTTTCTGCCTGGTGCCTCCACCGTGATCTTTGCAGGAGGGACACACTATGCTTTGATACCTTGAAGGTGAGAGCTCTCTGGCTCTTTCACTTTTCCATACTGTTCTTGGCTCTTCCTAGCAGTAATTTGTCCACATGAACTTTAACATATTTTTTCTCATTTCCAAAATAGTCCTCACACCAGTCAACCAGCCAACCAGCCAATCAACACAGAACACAGTCTTTCTGTCTCTCCTCTTTCACTTCCATATCATTCCAGGGGGTTCAGTCCATGGTCCTCCGGCTCCATGGCAGAAACAGCATGGTGGAAGGACACCGTGGAGGAAAGGTACTCACCCCAAGGCAGACACGTGGCAGAGAGAAAAGAGAGGAGCCTGGACACGGGTGGACCCTTTCAGGTCACGCCCTCAGGGGCTGCCTCCAACTAAACCCTACCTCCTCGCAGTACATTCAGCTACTGAACTCATCAATGGGTGAATCCACTTATGAGTGGCCCCCATGGCCCACTTATCTTCCAAACGTATGAGGTTTTTTGGGGGATGTTTGAGATCTGAATCATAGCAGCCACCTACCCTATCAAATTTTGGTCTTAATTCCAACAGTTTGTTTACTTGACTATCTTAGATTATCTGATCATACATTCATATCCCCAAACAATCCCAAAGAAAAGTAGAACAAAGGAAGCTTTATCTCTTCATTCCCAAGGGTTACCTGATGATGTCATTTTCTTATTTCTGTGCATTTCTACAACACCACATCAGTGTCAGGTAAGAATCACTAGAACAGGACTCTCTCCTTTCCTGGTTGTTAGAACAGCTGCTGAGTTTTGTCAGTTAGGCTAAATTCTTTTTGACTTTTGGTAAGTAACTTTTATCCTGGTTAAGTAGTATTCACTTAGTTATTTTACTTAGGGTTGGTAATCAACAGTGTCTAAAAGTTACTAACTGCTGTCCCAGAATCATGACTGTGATCATATCCTTTTCTCCCTTATTTAAAAAAAAAAAAACATTATACATTAGTGGATTTAACATTCGCTCAGCCTTGCATTGCTGGAGCAAATCTCATTTAAATGATTTTAAAATGAAATGCAACAAACAGTTATTGAAAAATGTCTGCTGACTTATTTATATTTTAATAATATTGTTTTGTAATATTGTTTCTTATTTATATAATATATGTTGGTGTGGAAGATGGGACTTGGTTTTTCTGTTTTGGTTTTGTCTTTACACATTTAACAGAACAAGTACCACCCTTGATTTTCATCCTTCTTGCTATCTTACTCTGTGTGGTGGTTTCTTTTGTGCAAGTTCCTTGTTACTTGTCCTGTTTATTTTTGCAATGTAATCTGATCACTGTTGGCTACTCCATCCCCTTGGTCGCTTGGCATTAAAGTGGATCCTTACCATAAAAGTACTTGATGACTCACCCCAGGTTCTATGACCATTTGGACAATGGGGTATGAAGGCTTCTGCCACTAGAACAATGGATAACGTGGCTGTGTTCCAAAGGAAGAGAGGCCTGTGGAGCTTGTGCCACTTTTCTTTTGTTCTTTTCCTTGACTCCATACTGGGGTAGGCAGCTTTCTGTCTCTGTGAAAGAAATACCTGAGAATGACAAGTTAAAAGAGGAGAAGTTTAATTTGGCTCACAGTTCCGAAGGGTTCAGTCCATGGTCAGCTCTATCCAAGGCAAGAATGTCAGGCAGAAGGGTAGGGTGGAGCTGCTCAGTTCATGGCAGCCAAGAAACAAAGCACAAGGGAACAGTGCAAAGGAAGGGGCAGGGACTATGGTTCCCAAAGTCACAGCTCCATGGGCCATTTCCTCCAACCAGGCCCCACCTCCTAACAGCTTATTCAGCTGTGAACTTATGAATAGGTTAACTCATTCATGAAGTTAGTGCACTCACAGTCCAGTCAGATTGACAGTCAAGATTAATCAGCACACTCTCAAAGGTCTAAGCTGACCTTTCATTTACAAGAGAAAGGGGAGATGACTTTCCTGCATGTACTTAGTTGTGCTGTCATGGCTCCCTCAATGTCCTGAATTGATTCAAAATGTTTACATTTTATGTTCATTTTGATATGGTGGAAGAGTCAGAAATTGCACAGTGCCAGATCTAGTAAATAAGGTGGCTCAGGACACACACTGATGTTTTTACAAGCCTACCTCATGTTGGATGGCACTTCTCAGTAACAATCACCATTTTTTTTTATCATGCCTAATAAAGACGTTCATGAAAGTATACTTCCAGATCTGCTTCAGAAAGTGGCAAGAGCAATGGGAAAGTATGTTAGAAGTGGGAAGGAGTATTTTGAGAGAGAGTAATGCAGTGCATTTTTCACTGTACTATTTTTTTTAAACATTCACTATTCCCCATGCACATTTCAATCACACCTTCTATCCCACAGACCCCACCTCTTAACTGTCTCACTGGGGATTTGATTCCTAATGGACGTGTTTTAGGAGGCAAACATTCAAAAGGTAGCATCAGTCCATTAGATTTTTCTTCATGCCTCTTGAATCAGATTTAGTAAAGTATATTTTAAAGGTTTCCCCCATTTAATTTACATCTTTCCAATTTATGGATAT
Organism: Chinchilla lanigera; assembly: GCF_000276665.1. Lineage (NCBI taxonomy): Eukaryota > Metazoa > Chordata > Mammalia > Rodentia > Chinchillidae > Chinchilla > Chinchilla lanigera. The sequence continues at coordinate 7,149,657 of NW_004955486.1, read as the reverse complement.
AAATTGGTTTATAAAATGGTTTCTTATTGTGTTTTATTATCTGTAAAATTATAGTTATATCCTCTTTTCCCCCAACCAGATAGTGATAATTTGTGCTTTCCCTCTCTGTCTTAATTAGTCTTGCTAGGGATTCATTTTAGTAGTTTTTTCCCAGTAACTAACTTTTGTCATTCTTGGTTTTATTTGTGTGTGTGATGTCTATATATGCACATACATCTTTATTTTTATTATTTGTTTTCCTTTTTACTTTTCTAGTCTTTGTGGATGTTTCATTACTTTTAAATATTTATTATTCATGAATTCAAGGTTAAACCTTTCCCTTCAGGTGCTGCTGTACCTGGATCTCACAGGTGTTGATATTTCATATTTTCACTATCTTATATTTTCCAGTATAGACTTATTTTATTGTGGCACACTCTTTAAACCATTTTTATTTAGAAATGTAATGCTTGGCAGAGCCCTACAGGCAGCAGAGAAGACCATGTACCCAGTTCCTCAGGTCAGCCTCCGGGCAGGAAGAGGGTGAGCAAGATTGGAGCATGTATCTGATAGAGGAGCAGAGGAATCTGCCCCCTAGATCGCTAAGTGCATGTCTTTTGCATTAGTGTTTGTCCCAGTGCCTGAGACAGAGCTATGAACCAGAGACTCCCCTTGTGGAGCTGCCCTAACTCATGGGGAAACTGATCTCTGTGATTTACTTAATTTTCATTTTTCCATCTAGTCTCTGTTCTTTTCCTGAAACTCCTAATAATCTTACATTAGAGTTTTAGATTAGTCTTCCAAATCCCCATTTCTGTCTTTACTAGAACCATCTGTGCCTCTTTGCTCAGGTTTTGAGAAATTCCTTTCTGCAGAGGGTCTTTCTGCAGTTTAGGCTCGGCCATGGGGCCTATCCCGGTATTCAGCTCTGTTATTACAGTGATAGATGAGAAAAATACATAAATGGATAGTAGGGCTGTGTTCCAATAAAACCTTATAAAAGCAGGCAGATGGCCAAGTTTCACCTGATTTAGACCACTCATGGGTACCAGCTGATTTACCCCCACCTCTTGTTCATCTAGTTAATCTTCCAGTTGAAAAACAGATCATGTTGTGTTAACTTGTTGTTTCCCAGCAGGTCTGCTTAGGGTATCACTGTCCATGGCTTCTTCGTTCCCTCCATTATGCCAGCTCCAAGGGACTGCCAACACAATGTTCTACCTCCTCCTCTTGCCAGGTGCAGGCACTATCACTTGCTTTGACAATTCTGATCTATGGGCCCCAGGTACTTCAAATGGTGGAGCTCAACAGTCTTCATTTAAATGGGCAGCAGGGGGTCAGGAGTCCATTTCCTGTCTGAGGACCAGGTACAGAGAGGAGACTTTCTCCTTGTCTTCCTGGACACCATACTGGAATTTCTTGGGCAGCAGTCGTATATGGCCCTCTGTTTTCCCGCATCCCAGTCCTTGGGGACCCAGGGAGCCAGCAAGTTTCCTGGTTAAGCCTCAGGCTGGAGCTGTCCTTTCTCAGAGACTCTGTGCAGCCCTGATTCTCACTCTGAGTGCCCTCACCAGGCTTCCACCACCCGGCAGGAACTGTGTCCCACACTGGTTCTGCAATCATCCCCAGCCTCCATGGACATCTTGGCTGCCCGCTTCGGGCCCCAAGTTCCTGTTAGCCCCAAACTTCCGGTGTGGCTGTCTGCAGCTGGTTTAGAGCAGGAGTGGAGAAGGAGCAGCCAGAGGCCACTGACGGTGTCACTGGTCCAGCATTAGCACCAGGGTTTCCATGAGCAGAGACATGAGGCTCCAGACTGGCAACAGCTATCATGTTTGGACCAGAGCTTTTGGTCGTGAGCATGAAGACCCAAGCTAAGGGAGCTGAGGGGCTCAGAGGGCTTGTGCACCATGCTCAGGTCCTGACCCTGAACACAAATCCACCCAAATGACCTAAAGAGAAGCTTGGTCAACATAGAAAGAGAGTCAAGAAAGAAGCTTTCCATTCAGAGGTCTGGAGCCCAGCGAGGGCCCTGTCTACCACCATGCAGTGTGACCGGATTCCAGCCAAGCAAGTGGCTTCTGCAGATTTTCCATAAACTGAGCATGCCCCGGGCAGGATCACAGAGTCACGGTGTCAGAGCTGGAAGGGACATCGAGACCAGCAGCCAACATATGCCAGGCCCCTGGGGCTCCTAAACACATGTCTATGCGGGGCTTCTCCAAGGGCTGAGGCCACCGGCGTGGATCCTCAACTTCCACCCATTCGGAACTAAGTCACAGGCATTCGGAACAACAGCTCTGCTAAAATAACAAAGGGTGGCAGCCAAACCATCACTGGTCTGCGTTGTCTTTACAGAGTGACAGATGCCCGGGTTCCAGCGTGGGTGTTTATGCAGGAAGGCATTAAAAGATTAAATATGACTACATTTTTGACAACAGACCCAGTCCCCACTCAATATCAATATGCTGGCATTATTATTATTTTATGAAAACAATAATTCACAGTTTGCTGAAAGAGAATAACAGTATTGATCTTCTGAACAGTGCATTTTATTTTCCATTAAATTTTTATGGAGCATGACAAGCCGTGTGCTGGGCCTGATCTCTTCAGCACATTAATGTACAAAGCTTTTGCAGATGTAGAAATTATGAGGGCTGTGTTAATAAAACCAGCTCAGATGGTCTAGGAACAGAAAGTAAACATTTCCTTGCTGGAGTTTTGCTCCGAGCTTATTAGTTTTTGAGGTTTGTGAACTGACCCACAAAGGAAATAGAAATCTCTCCTTAGTGAACAGAGAGAAAGAAATATGTTAGCAACAATCAGAAACTCTTCTCAGAGGCTCTCTAATGGCATTGCAAATGCACATTTCAGAAGCAGCAGAGCAGGAGCAATCAAAGGCGCTGGGTAATTCGGTCGTTCCCGAACATGTCTTTCTGCTCCGCGATATTATCTGTCTCCATTCCAGCCTGTCCCTCGCGCTGCTCAGAGTAACCATGTTTTTTGCAATACTTCTCTGAGATCTGAAAGCCTGTTTGCTCCTCTCATTTCTCTGCTTTTCACTTAGGAGTTGAGATTATGACAGCTCTGTCAGCTATTTGATGAAGATGCGACCTGGGTAGTTTTTCTTAAATCTCCAAAGTTTAGATGGTAACCTAAAAGGACTCATTGTGGTCTTAGGTATGATGTGTTTTCATCTCTCCCTCCAAAAAATTAATAAGCTCATTGAAATTCAAAAGGAATGACTCTGTCAAAGCCTTGGTCTGGTCCCAGTAGGTCAAGACTCCCTGAACAGAGACATTTCTGACAACGATGAGGATTGACACTGTGGGCTTAGCACCTTTCTAAGCCACCCACCTTCTGTCTGCCACTCTTGTGCCTGGTCTGCAGTGTGTGTTTCTCCCACACTGACAGAGGGTCCCGTGGTGTGGTTTTATCCCAACACCACTGAGGTTTGCACAGACCCTGTAGGTGAAGGGATTCATCCTCCAAGCCCACCTAACTCCGGTCACCAACCATAGTGCTGTGTGCCCAGGTTACCTCCACCGCTGCCTGGATGAGTGTCAATCTAGGGCCCTGACAACCCCTCTTTGTGCTGGGCTTCCTGATTTCCCAGGACAAGTCACAATCCCTGCAAGTACTACGCAGCCCAGAAGCAGCCAGATGGACAAGACACTCAGGACGAGGTAGAAGGCACTGTGCACCAGAGTGCCACCCCCAGTGGCCACGTGTGCTTCCAACCTGGAAGCTTTCCATACGCTGCTACTTATGGGTATTGATTGATTAGGTCCTGGTTGATTAGATCATTGGCCATCAGTCATTATACTAAACTTCCAGTCCCTGTACTGTCCTGGGGCTTGGGGTCGGGAGGGTGGGAAGTACTAACCCTGTGAGCACACGGTCACTTTCTCTGCAGCCAGCCCCATGCTGGGGCCCACAGAGAGTCATCACCTAAGCCTAAACTTAGGTGATCAGGTGGATCAAAATACTAAGATATTCTTGTCACTCAGGAAATTCTCAGGGTTTTAAGAGGCTCCGCTAGGAGCCAGGGACAAAGACCAAATATATTCTTCATTATCACTGATTCTAAATTCTCCCAGCACAGCAGCTGGAGGATCAGGGAGAGGCAGGCAGCATCCAGGCAGCTGATGTCAGTGGTTTGCTGGCCACAGTGCAGCCCTAAAGGGCCAGGCACTTGCTTCATGTCTACACAGGCTGGGCAGAGAGGACATGGGTTGGGGGCTGGACCTGTCACACCATCAGAGGGGACAAGGGAGGGAAACACTTTTCTGGGATCCTGACTGAGTCTGTATCTGTCACGGAAGCATCAGATTTTCAGTGTCTGTCCTGGTTTCAAGTGCCCAGCATCTCCGCCCAGTGATGAGGAAGTAACTGAGACAGTGTTTTTCCCACTCCTCAACACACATTGTGAGGAACTGAAATAAACTAAATACCCCTGCCCAATAGCAAATGTACTCAACATTTCCTGATTACTAAATTATGGTGTTCAATGTGTCCAGAGCTGATGTCCCTGGACAGTGAGGAGGGGTCCACATCTCAGCTGCAGCCCACTTATCAGGGAAGGTAGAAAAGCCATTCATGAGTGGACTAAAGCCTTCAAGGGTGGGGGGTCCCATAGTACCTTGAAATTCACTCTATGTCCACAGGGCCCTGGCACAGCCCAGGCCAGCTACTGGATGGCCTCTCTGGCTCTGGCTCTCCTCACAGCCAACTCCTGTGTACCCTTAAAGGCCCATCTGCAAGTGCCCCTCTCCTATGAAGGTGCCCAAGGCCCTCATCTGAGGCTCTATGCCAGCCCTTCCCTTTGCATGTGTCTAAGACCTTGTCTCTGCCCTCTTTTCCTGGGACTCTTAACAGCTGGCCATGTGTGGTCATTGTCCTCACACAGGCCCTGCGGACCACAGTGGCTTGGTCCTCACCCGTATGCTCTGCTCGATAGATTTTGGCAGCATCACTGTGGATCTAGGAGACAGAGGGGGCCTGCAAACCCAGGTGAGAGGGTTCTGATCCCTGTCTTCCATTGTCCCAGATACCGAAGAGGCTGCTCCTCCGTACAGCAAAATAGGTCAAGGATATTAACATTCTGTTGGAAATTCACAAGTGTGTACAAAATACCAAAAATAATCAGTTTGGGAAAAACACGGGTTTGAAAAACAAACCTCATCTAAAATCAAAACAATGTTGACTCACAAGAATGAATTTATTTTGGAAGCCGGCAATTTCAGATTTAATTGTGTTGATTTGCCATGTTCCTCCTTCCCATCGGTGCGGTGCTTTGATGGGAAGACTCTGCACTGCCTGGGTGTTGATTTATCTTGTGCGGCAGAAGACCCCCAAGGTCCCACACATAGACCCCACAGCTACTTCCTGCTTCAAGTGCAATTAGAAGGCCCTGAATGCTCAATTTGAAATTTCATCCTCATACTTCAAAGAAATTAGCACGATGAGTGATGCAATGGAGTGAAGCTAATAATGAAAATAATTAATGCTTGAAAATACTTCACAGGCAAAGAAATTGCTTGTGTACCTTCTGTCTGTTTAAAGAGAGCCCCAAGTCAGGAACAGAATATTCCAGGAGGCCAGCTCATCCACCCAGCACCCAGCAGCCTTCCTAGTGCAGCATAATTGAGAGATGCCTCCTGACATCTCTCTGGTTTGACCAGCATCTGGAAACAGCGGGGCCATTTAACTAAATTCACATAATTGCTACAGAAAACATGGCCCGGACTTGTAAATATCACCAGTGCTCAGGAGAGAATAACAATTAAAAAGGAGGAAAGCTGGGTAAGGCACATGAGGCAAAAGAGGTTGTGCATGTCCATGTCTCATGCTTCACACATCCCACCAAAGTCCACAAGCTCTTTTAAGGCTGTGGCTCCAGAGCATGTTAAAGGGAGGAGGCGAAGTAGTTATTTCCATCTACTACTCTGCACCATGTAGCCATGCAGTCCAGCAGAGTAGGCATTCTGAGGCTCCTAGGACATCCAGCCCCAGTGGCAATCTCAGGTGAAACATGCATTAGTCACCTTCCCATTGCTGGGACACACACCCGAAACCCACAATTTAAAGGGGAGATTAAACTTGACTCATGGGTTCAAGGGGTTCAGTCAGTGGTCGACTGGCTCCAAGGTAGGAATGTCATGGCAGAAGGCAATGGAGGAGCAAAGCTACTTAGTTCATAGAGACCAGAAAGAAGAGCAGGGGAATAGCATCAGAGAGGAAGGGGCCAGGCATCCAATGCAGAACCAAGGCCATGCCTCCGTGACCACCCAGATACCCTCAGAGTTGTCCTTTACTAATCCCATGGATATTTTTTAATTCAGTCAAGTTCACATATCATGATTGACAATCACAAGGCGGATTTTTCACATCCATGTGGTGGACTTCAAGATCAAGAGTTTGGTTGATTCCTTAACCCCACTGCAGATGCCAGGTACCCTTACCTCCCTGTAAAAATGCATGGTCCTGAGTCCCAGTCATTCTGCTAACTTGCTGTTCACCTCCAAAGCCCTGATCACTCACTCTCATTAACCCCAGATTTTGCCTATTGACCAACTTCATCATTTTACCTATCATGCAGGGGTCCAACCAACACACTAGACTCTGAGTCCTCTGCATTCTGTGAGGGACTGAATTGTGTCCTCCAGTGTGTCTCTATTTGGAGATAAGACCTTTAGGGAAATAATTAAAAATGAGTGAGCTCAGAAGGATGGGACCCTAAGCTGATGAGACTGGTGCTTTAGAGGAGGAAGAGACATCAGATCTCTCTCTTTCTCTCTCTCTCTCTCTCTCTCTCTCTCTCTCTCTCTCTCTCTCTCTCTCTCTCTCTGTACACACAAAAAAAGACCATATGAGGTCACAGTGGCAGGTGACCGTCCTGCAACCCTGGAACAGAAACCAACCCTAAGCACACCTGGGTCTTGGACTTCTAGCCTCAAGAATTGTGAGAAAACAGTCTCTTGTGTAACCTACTTGATCTAAGCTGGAGAAGGCTGACAGCTTCCTTACGTTCTCCAACCTTTCTCAGCGTCTTCTGCCCTGCTATCATGGTCTGTGATTCCCCACACTTCCAAATGCCACTTCTCTAGTCCGCTCTGGAGTTGAAGCTCCACCTCCTTCCCTCTCCGTGTTCCCTGCACCCCCCATAATATCTCTGTCCTCAAAGGGCCTGCAGCCTGGCTGCCTCCCACACCTTCCACTCCCAGGCCTTCTCTCCCTCTCTTTTGTTCCTTTGGCACAGCCTCAGCGCACTCATCATTCATGGACAATCTCACCAATGCTCCAGTGTGTCCCATCCTTGGCCCAAGAGTCCTGGGTCCTGAAGGGCCCAGGGGTCTCAGAAGGTTCCCTTGCCCCCACCTACAGGCTGCTGTAGGTTCACACAGAAGACTTCTACTCCAGACCTGAGAACACCCCTTGCTGTAAGAATCCCCGTGTCTTTCCATGGGGAATCAGTGTTCAGTGGCCACAATCTGGAGGAAGGTGCTTATCGCTGTTGGGACATCTTGCTGCTAGGCCTTCTCAGAAGACAAAGCTAGAAAAAGTGGTTTTAGAAAGAAAACATTATGAGCTTATACTGAAATTTCCCATTCAGTTTGAATGCACACATTTCTAACATGTGAACCCCTCCTCTTCCCATCCCACCCGTCTTCTCTGGCACTAACTAGTTTTGTTTCTTTGAGCCATTTGAAGAGGGAGTTTACGGGCACAAGTCCACTTATTCATGCCCACCCACACTCTTGTTCTTCCCCCTGGCCACGGTCAGAGAACACAGCTTTGTGCAGGGAATGGCTCTGGCCCAAGGGGCCTTTCAGCTCACCCTGTGAAGGCAGGGTCTGAGTGGCCCCACCCTCTCTCTAACACCCTGTGGGCTCCCTCCCCTCCCTGAGAATTTCCTCTGTGTCTCCTCCACTGGTCCATAGGCACTGGCGGTGCCTGGGGCCTATGTCCTCTCCCTCCCGGATCTTGCTCCAGGACAGCTCTCTGTGCCAATGGCTATGACACCTCCAAAGTTCCTCTTGTGAGCCAAACCTCCCTTCTCCCCCCACACACGTCCATCTGCACCTGGCTCTGCACAAATGCCAAAAAGGCCTTCCCAACCCACTATGTCCAGGAGCTGATCTCCACCCAGCCCCCCTGCAAGGAGCATTGCATGGTTACACTTTGTCTCCTGCAGCCCAACCAGCAACTCCTGGGTGGCAATGCCTGGATCCGTAGCTGACCTGCAGGCTTCTGAATCTACCCTTTCCCAGCTGGGCTTCACATTTCGTATTTTTAAGGTCTCAGCTACTTCCTCATTGCTGAGACACAACACCCAACACTCCTTAAGTCTGCAGAGGACAGGTTTATTTCGGCTCACAGTTTATAGAGGTTTCAGTGCACTGACTCCAGGGCAGGATGGCACAGCAAAGGGGCATGGTGGAGGAGGCTTGCTTACAGCATGACAGGGGGAAGGAGGGAGCAGGAATCAAGGGAGGAGGAGGGTGGTAGACCTTTCCAGGCCCCGCCCCCAGTGACCACTTCCTCTCACCAAGTTCCACCTCCCAACATCACACTTAGCTATTAACTCCTTAGAGGACTAATCCACTCATGAGTACACCAACCCCACAATACTGCCTCCTCCCTTAAGCCCCACCTATGAGCACCTGAGGTTTTGGGGGGCGTCTAGATAGAAACCATAGCAGTGGGTAGTTATTGACCTTATCTGACAGGGCTCCTATGAACACTAAAGGATATAACCACATAAAATGCCCTGCACAAGCTCTGGCACAGCATAAGTACTGGCATATGGCCTACCCTTCTCTCCTTCACCCTCTGGCCGCCACCTCTGCCTATCCACCAGCTCCTTACCATGACACGGACCTGGCCACTTGTTTGGGGCTATGCAGCTGTTTATCCTCCTCTTTTTTCTGCTTCAAACAAGGACTCACTTCGAAGGTCTCCAAGACAAAAGACTCATCACAGGGGTACCAAGTTTGCCTACACAGAACCTAGGGGCACCCCAAGGGCTGGGCTATGACACCAGGAAGAAGGTGGCTTCATTCTTGCTTCAGTTGTGGTCTGGGTTCCTGAGCCACCTATGGTCACTGTGTGCCACTAAGCGGAGGGACCCCGCGGGAAGAGCAAGCAAAACCAGGAAAGCCGGAAGAAACGCGTGGAAAGAAGAATTTCCAGAACCTACAGGGAGAGAAGGAAGAGGATATTAACAATATTACCCCGGCTCCTGCATCCAGCTCTGCCTGGAGCCAAATGGTTTTTTGATCTTCCCAGTTACATAAGCTAAAATATTCCCACTTGCCCTTGCTTAACCTGCCCCGAGCTGGGCATCTGACACTTGCAGCCGGCATTCCTCACTTACTCAGGAATTTTGTTTGAGAAAAGATTCAAGACGTTTTATAAAGATACATCAAGTATAGCAACAAGACTGAAGTTTAAGTTCAGAGTACAAAGCAAAAGAACAATGGGAGAAAGATTATAAAAGGATCTAGAAATGAATATAAAACAGCAACTTCCAGATTCTCTCTGCACTTAGAGCTAAGACATCAACTTTGGTTCGAAGCTTTTTTCTTTCAGTGGAAGCAGAGGGGACACTGTGAGTGACACCATTCACAGGATTCACCGGAATATAAACCGATAAAGTGCCCAGGAGCACCAGGCCTTGGCCCTGAGGCCAGGCAGGAAAAGCAGCCTTCGGTTATTGCTTCCCGTGAACTCAGTGTCCTGGGTGGATGAATGAAGGCAAAGCACCCATACCTCCAGAAAGAGCCTCTCAGCCGCTGTCTGGGAAGCTGCAGCAGACCTGCTGGACCCCTGGCCCCAGATGCCTCCACACCCAGATTCCCCTGCATAGCAATCTCGCCCCAATGTCCACCAGCTTCCTGTGCACCCTGGGAGCTCCTGTGCCTGCTTGCAGGTGCAGCTGGGAATGGAGCAGTGTGAACTCAGAAATGTGCCTTCCCCTTCTGGGACAAGGTTCCAAGAGAGATGGGCAGGAACTGCTGAGGGGTGGGGGATGGTGGCTCCCCAGCTGGGTGAGGGGCGATTCCAAGGCAGGCTGCGCACAGCTCCTCCGGGACTCCGTGGATGGAACCCCATTTGCCCACAGGAACGGCCCTGTCTTTGGTGCACCTTCCCTGACCCTGCTCTTTTCTCCCTCACCTCACTCCTCTCTCACTTCTGGGATTACTTCCCGCATAGACTGCTGGCCCTGGAGTCCTTATCTTAGGGTTTGGGGAACTCAAACTGGGACAGTCACCCATCGGTGCTGCAAAGCGCACAGAGGGCTCCCTTGCAGAGGGAGAATGTCCCCTGTGTGCCGGGCCACACATGGCCGAGCCCAAAACCGAGCAGAGCAATGCTCTAACAGCAACTGCAGACCTGTTTTTGCTTCTGGAAAACTTCCTTGGAACAGAGTCCCAGCTTTTTTACATCCGAACAGAAATTATGGATCACTCTGCACTGCCCATGCCATTTATTTCCAGTGCTTTATGTTCTTCTGACCTCCTTCGCTCCACTAACCCTGCGAGACTGCCTCACCAGGGCTAATTCCTGGAGACTGAACAACTCTCCCGTGCGAGCACCTTCCACGCACAAAGCGCCCACTCCTGGCCCCAAATCCCCAGCCTCCTGTGTCACACAGCCTCCATTCACCAAGTGGATGTTTCTCCAGCCCCAGCCACTTCCAGGTGTTAGACATGAAGAGCTCACTCTTAGCTCGGAGCCCGCAGAAGTTCCTCCAGCTGTCCATCCTCAGCTTGCGCACACTCGCCTTCCCTGCCTGCCTGCCTGCCTGCTCCTCCCGTGGAAACTACAGCCCGGCCCCAGCACTTTCCTCCCGCTCCTTCCACCTGCTGACCAGCCCTGTGCTTCCTCCTTACTTTTGTCTTGTATGCAGGGCACCTTCTCCTCTCCGACATCTCCAGGTCTGTTCTTGTCCCTTGTCCAATTAGAACAAATCCAGGCACAGCCAGAGCGCCCTCTAGGTTCTGACCTCCTAAGCCTGAACCCAGTGGAGTCTGCTCCCTGCAGGGCCTGGAAGCAGAGAACAGAGCCTGAGGGCTGCATGCCAGGGTGGCCGGTCACACCTCCAGGCTCAGCATGGGCGAAGGTGACACCATCGGCCTCAGAGTCACCAAGGGACACAAGAGAGAAGCTAAGAGCAGGGGCCTCGAGCATCACTTTTCTTCATCTTAATCTTACTAGAGGCCCCATTCCAGGCTCGGGTGACTTTGGAGTGGAGTCAGAAAAACCTTTCTCCCCAGGTGTCAGTGTCCACCCAGGAGACACGGAATCGCTGGAAACATGGACGCACAGCCGAATGAATGATGCACAAGTGAACGAACGCGTAGGTTTCCTGGATCCTGTGACAGACACCTTCCTCCTGCGCACTGTGCGGGGCTTCAGCTTTCAAATTCCTGCGCCAGGCATTCAATTCAAAGCACCAAGATAATACGCACACTGCCAATTATTCAGTTCCACTGACAGTTTCGAAGGTAATAAATCATTATTCCATTCAGCTGAAAAATATTACACAGGAAAACAAAAAATGGCCAGAGAGGAGATGACAGCAGGATTTACTGAGAAGCCACCCACCGCACTCCCTCGCCCTCCTTTCCTTCTCTCCCTTCTGGGGTGTTAATCTTACATAAGTGGCTATTACCACATGAAACACATGGAGATTATTTCAATTAATTATGTTTGCTACATTGTTTCAAAAGATGATTCCACTATTTACTGGCAATTAAGCAGGCTTTCACGCTAAGTGTGCCGCTTGAGGGCACTTTGCACAGGTCTGCGGATCTAGGCCTTGAAATTGAACTTGCATTTCCAAGACGCCCATCCTTTGGAAGCTGAGGGTGTCTGAGTATCTCCGAGGTGGTGCTTCAAAAGGACACGGAAGGATGGATAAGCAGGCGAGTCAGTTCTAAAGCTTCAAACTCCCTTCTCCTTGCACAGAATAAAAGAGCATTTCTCACTTGCAAGAGGAACCGGAAGGGATTTGTAAGAAGCAGAATTTGTGTCAGCTAAGTCTTACTGAGGACAACGCACTGGCGAAGGGTGGACCGGTGCTAGGAAGGATCAAAGTCAGGGCCCCCACGGTGGCGGGGGGGCTACTTGAAGAGTGACCAGGTGGCCAAGGATGGGTTTGGGCCAGTCAGAGGCTCCTTGGGCATCAGTGCTGGGATCGCCCCGTGAGAACACCTTCTGGGAAAGGCAAGCCTGTGTGGCTGCGTCCTTGGAGTGGGTGCCTGTTGCCTATTTCTTTTCAATTCAAAGATGTTGTGGTTTCCAGGGCAACTTCCTTTGGCCCGTGGATCACTTAAAGGTGAGTTGTTCAATTTCGGGGTGGGAGGAGACTTTCCACTGATCCCTCCCTTAACTCCGCTGTCTTCAGAGAATCTGCTCTGAGTAGTTTTAACCCTATGAGACTCATACAGGCCTGGCGATGGCTCCACATATGGTCAGGCTTGGTAAGTGATCCCTTACCCTGGAAAGTACTTCCATTTTTTTTGTTGTGGGGTACAAGGCTTTCGGTATATAAATAAGGTCTTCTATCAGTTGTTCTGTCCTGGTGTATACTTTCCTTGTTTTGTAAAATTATCTCATTTTATTAATTGTTGAAGGACTTTGCTAAGTCTCCTACTCTGGTTATACATTACTCTTCTGTCTTATTTCTAGCAACTGTTGATTTATGCATTCTGTTGATTTGGGGGTAAATTCATATTTAGGATTGTGAAATCTTTCTGAGTGCTTGGGTCACCTAGCATTGTCAAATGTCATTATTTCTGGTGATGTTCATCTCCTCACTGCCCTCTTATATGATGCCACCATAGCGAACACCTTTTCCTTTGAGTCGAGTCTGCAGCGGAGTGGCTGGCTTTTATAAGCATCGTCTAGTTTCTTTTCCAGTCTGGCAAACTTAATCTTCACATACTTGAAGTATTGCATCCACTTATAAATTGTGTAATGACTGATAGTGCTGCTTTATATCTGCAGTCTATTTCTAACTTCACTGGGTTGTTTTATATTCCTTGTTGCTCCTTCCTTGTGTTATTTAAGACTAATCAAATATTTTATTAGGTCTTCCTTTGTTCCCCCTAAAACCTCGCTAGTTAACAGACAGTAAATGATACAATGAATCAAGACACTGAAGAGGCTGCTGAGAGGGAGATTTTCTAGTCTTAAATATGTACAATGGAAAAGAAGAAAGAGCAGAAAGTTAAAGATCTAAATATCCATCTGAAGAATATAAAAAGAAAATTAAATCAAATAAAAAAGTAGAAGAAAGGGAAAAATAAAGAAACAAGCTGAACTCAATAAACTAGGGGAAAATATAAAATAGAGAGAAGTTCATGCAATCTAAGTTTGGTTTTGGGACAGCAGAGAGAGGGTAGTGTGGAAACTCTGAAGTAGATTGCTCTGAAAAGGCAGTAGAACAGCTGCTACAGCTGTCAGGATTGACTTTTCAGCACACTGGGAGACAAGCAGAAGCCGGTGTGATGGGGGGATGTGATGTCAAAAAACCCACCTGGATCTCGGGGAGAGCAGCAGCTCTGTGATGTTCTTGTCCCCCCGTCCCTTTCCTGCTCCTCAGTATGGCAGTGCTCCTAAAGGGAGGAGTTCATCATCTGAGAAGTCACAGAACCAGAGCGAGCAGGACAGTCATTCACAGAGGATCGTGGCTGGTTGTCTGGCCTATCTGGCGCCCCTGGGAGGTTGACCCATGTGGCTTGTCCCTGTTTCACCTTAGCTAGAACCTTCCTGGGGCAGCACATCTGCTACAAATAGAGCCACATGTGCAAGCTGCTGCTCCCCAGAGGCCATGGGTAACAGCTGTAGAAAAAAATAGACTCATCAAAAGCTTGAGAGGAAAGGTTGAAAATGAGATGTTTTAGAGGGAATCAAGGCATTAAACAGCTACAGTCTAGCTTTACAGTCTAGAATAAATATGCCCAAGGTCGGGTGCATCTGAGAAATAAACTGGAAGACCCAAGGCTTTGACCTTCACATGACCTCTAGGCTCTGCACAACCAGACACTTACAGAATTGTTCCAAAAAATCACAAGAGAAACAATTCTTACAACAGGCAGCAACGCAGGGAGAGAAAAAATCTGATTTGCAGAACTGCCATATTAGGATATTAAAAACATGTAGCTTTTGACCAAGAAAATCATGGGACATAAAAAGAAAAGTAAAAATATGTCTATATCCAAGAATAAAAGCAGTTAATAATAGACACTGGTCCTGAGGAAGTCTAGACATTGTACTAACTAGGACTTACATCAGTTATTTAGAGTACGTTGAAAGAGCTCAGGGAAGGTGTACATAAAGAACTAATATAAAATGATAACTGCACTTCACCAAATAAAGAGCACTGATGAGATGAAAGTCATGGAAAGAATCAAATAGAATATTTGGAGTTGAAAATTTCAACAATTGAAATGAAAATTCAGAGTTTTAAACAGCATGTTTCAGCTAGCAGAGGAAAGAATTAGTGACTTCGAGAGTGGGCCAAATACACAGTATGCAGTCTGAGGAACAGAAAGGACAGAAACACAGAACCTAAGAAAAAGGTGGAACCCTATTAAGTGTATTAAGCGTGCATAATGGAAGTTCGAGAAGTATAGGAGATAAAGAAATGGAAGAATAGCAAGAAACTTGTCAAATTTGGTGAAAAAGTTGCATATCTAAGAAACTCAGTGAACTATAAGATAAACAGGAAGAGGTTCACACTCAGACACATCATAATCAAACTTTCAAAAGGCAAAGACAGAGAACCTAGAAATTGGCCAAAAAAAAGAAACTATCACATGTAACTTATCCTTAAAATTAACACCTGATTTTTTATCAGAATCCATAGAGATCACAAAGTATTAGGATGGCTTGTTCAAAAGATTGAAAGGAGAACAGCCAGTCAACCAGAATTCTGTACCCAGCAAAACTATCCCTAGACAATGAAGAAAAAAATCAAGGCATTTCCAGATTAAAAGGAAAAAAAAAAAGAAAACCTGAGAGTTTGTTGCCAGAACTCCCAGAGCATAAGAAAAGTTAAAGGAAATTTTATAGGTGGAACGCATGCAACTTTAGAGTGACTCAAGTCTGTTAGAAAACACAAATAGCATCAATAGATGTATTCATGTAATTACAAAACCAGCAATAAATTAGGTTCAAAGCTTCTCTTGATTTAAGTAGCAATCGTATAAAACAATATTACATAATTGTATGTTAAACTTGTGAAATAAAGAAATGTAGTGTATTTGACAACAAATGCACGTAAGACGTGTTTGGGGACAAATTTGTATAGGATGAAGAGAATGGTAAATGCTATCCACATGGAAAATAAAGCGAACCAGAAATGATAAATAAAAAGACAAACTCTATAGACATATCTTTACTCTCCTTTTCTGTTTTGTTTTTCTGTTTTCTGTTTTTGTTTTTTTGAAACAGGGTCTTACCATACATAGGCAGGCTTCAAACTTGTCATGATCCTCCTGCCTCAGCCTCCCAAGTGTTGGGATTACAGGTGTGTGCCACCATGCCTGGCTTTTTTTTGTTGTTCACTTAGAAATCACCAAATTACACAAAATAATAACAATACTAATGTACAACTGGGTTTGCAGTATATGTTTATGTAATAAAAGCATAAAAAAGGAAAGAGAAAGCAGAGCTAAATAGGAATAAAATTTCTGTATCCTGCTGGATTTGTGAGAACAAATAGGCAGTTGATTTTGATAAGTGAAAACATATACGGTCAGCTCCTGACTAGACACTAAAAATTTCATACAGTTTCATAGTGAAAAAAAATGATTAAGGAGATAAACTATTACACTAGAAAACATTTTCTTGTGCCAAATAAAAAAAGAACAGTACATGAGGAATAAAGCAACAAGAAGACCGGGGATAGAAAACTGAAATGAAAATGAGAGACATACACTTAGTTATACTGATAACAATACTAAGTGTGAATGGATTGAACTAAGTTAGTCCAAAGCCAGCACCTATAAGACTGGGTGAGAAGAAAGATACAACTGTATCTTGTCTACATCAGATGAATACTACATGAAAGAGGAAGCAGGTGAAAAAGAAAAAGATGGCTCCTTTATCAAAGACACAGTGCTGAGTATGTTTGAAGTTGTTTCTGCATCTTCTAATCTGTTCTACTGGTCTTCAGGTCTGTGTTTTGTTTTTTTGTTTGTTTGTCTATTTTTTGCCAGTACCGTGCTGTTTTTCTCACAGTAGCTTTGTAGTATAGTTTCAGGCTAGGGATTGTGATGCCTCCTGCCTTGCCTTTCTTGCCTAAAATTGTTTTGCTATGCTAGGTCTCTT